>NC_081519.1:44421703-44634203 GCF_030273125.1 Centropristis striata | reverse complement strand
AATATACTTTATACTTCTTACTTCTGAAATCAGCTTCAACTTTACAAGCTGCAAAATCACTTACAAAGGTGTCTCTTGGAAAATAGATTTTTTTTGTGTCATTTTTTAGTCATTTTGTGTCTTTTTTGTCTTTTTTATTTATTGTGTGTCTTTTTTTGGTCATTTTGTGTCTTTTTTGGTCATTTTGTGTCTTTTTTTAGTCATTTTGTGTCTTTTTTTAGTCATTTTGTGTCTTTTTGATCTCAATGAGACTTTTATCTGGTTAAATAAAGGAGATATAATGTTTAAAATAGATAAATAGATAAATGCACATAAGACGTGCTAGTTATCAGCCCTCACACACTGCTTCACTCTTTACTTTATTCATGTTGTTTAGCTTTGATTTAGAAAATAAAAAAGGTTCTCCTGTTGTTCTACAGTATTTATGTTCACTTCAATAAATCAATAAAACTACTTGTGACATGTCATATTTGACTTTGACTGAATATTTGCTCTCACTTTGAGATAAAAATATCAGAATATATATCGTATATCCATATTTAGACTAAATATATCAGATATACTGTCAGTTTAACTAGAGCTGGACCAAAAGTTATCTCAGGTGTTGATGATGTTTTATTTGTTCCTGTGCAGCGCTGCAGCTGTTCCCCTCCCAGCCTGTAGGCGGCGCTGCTGCAGCCTTCCAGAGCCTGCTGAGGATTCTGGGAGCTGAAGCGGCGATGGAGTCCGTCATCATGGCGGTCGGCCTTCTAACCAACGATTAAACAAGACAAAATCATCTGTACAGGAACCGTTTATACACTACAGGCCAAAAGTTTGGAAACAAGATCAAATTTGTACAAAAAAAGTTTAGTTTCATTGTTATACTTTGCAACATACGGAAGCCCTGAACCGCAAGTGAAGAAATTTTTTTTTGAGATGTTATCTTGTTATTTCGAGATAATATCTCATTATTTCGAGATAATACACATATGTAAAAAAAAAAAAAGAATTAAAAAAAAAAAATCTTCCAAAAATTTTTTTTTCTTCAGATATCTCATTATTTCGAGATAATATCTCGTAATTACGAGATAACACACCTATGTAAAAAAAAAATAAAAAGATTTTTTTTTAAATATATATATATATTTTTTTACATAGGTGTGTTATCTCGTAATTACGAGATATTATCTTGAAATAATGAGATATCTGAAGAAAAAAAAAATTTTGGAAGATTTTTTTTAATTCTTATTTTTT
Source organism: Centropristis striata (assembly GCF_030273125.1). Taxonomy (NCBI): domain Eukaryota; kingdom Metazoa; phylum Chordata; class Actinopteri; order Perciformes; family Serranidae; genus Centropristis; species Centropristis striata. The sequence continues at coordinate 44,632,967 of NC_081519.1, read as the reverse complement.
TTTTACATATCTGTATTACCTCGAAATAATGAGATATTATCTCGAAATAACAAGATAACATCTCAAAAAAAATGTTCTTCACTTGCGGTTCAGGGCTTCCGTAGCAACAAAATAAACATGATTATTATAGAAAGAGTCACTTATTAAACACATTTTACTCTAAGCAATAAAAACCCAAAGACCTGATACTTAGACTTTGTGTTCCCCTAATGTATAAATCTGAACTCTTGATTCTTTAGTCAGAGAACAGTTGAGATTTATTGGGATTTTTGTCTCCAAACTCTCAAAAGACAAAGAGATAAAGAGAATAATGCAAACTGTGATTTGTTTTTTACTTTTGAACTGAAGTTGTGACTCTTCCTAATCTCCTCCACCCTAAAACTTATTTTCTTTTGGTAACATTTATTCACCAATGGTCTGATAACATCAATGTGCCTTTATTTGGTGATTTTGTGTCTTTTTTAGTAATTTTGTGTATTTTTAAGTCAGTTTGTGTCTTTTTTGGTCATTTTGTGTCTGCTAACATCAATGTTTACCTAAAGGTCAATGGAGGAAAATGGTTCAATTCAATAAAGGTAAAGTCTGATAATCAGTAAACTCAACCAGAAATACAAAGAACACACACTGGTTTTTAATAAGAAAGACTTTTGGAGACAAAACATTTAAGTTGCTTACAAACTTTTGGCCTGTAGTGAACATGTTAAAATGTAAAAACTGAGCTGAAGTAGAAATAAAGAGAAAACACACAGTGATGTTTAGTCTCTTAGAAATCTTTATTCAATAGAAAGAACTCGACTGTGACGCTTGTAACAGCAGAGCTCATCGGTCAAAATCTACAAAAATAAATAATTTAAATACAAAATGCCAGACAGCAGTGTCGCCTTTGTATTCTCAAATAGTTTTCTGTCTTTTTCTCTCAGATATTATTTACACACACGCAGTCATTAAAGTCTGTAGATCACAGTGCTGTGATGTTCAGGCAGCAGACAGGCAGGAAGACGCTCCAACCGACAGGTTAACATCATCTGCATAGAATCACATTCTGCACTTTATCAGCTTTATGGGAGGTTTTTGGAGCTGCTGTTTGTGTCCGTCTGGTCTTTATTAGTATTATGTTTTAATTAGAATTAAATCTCTGACAATCTGAACCCTCGAGGTCGTTTAACACCTAAATAAAACTGGAAAAAGAAGAAAAAAAGTTTTTTTCCAATTTTATTTCCGTTATTTATAGACGAGAAGCAAATTTAGAAACTGGAAAATCTCAATTCAGGGACCACCGACTCTTATTCTGAAGCTTTTGACTGAGTCGACTAGAGCTGCAACTAACCATTATTCTCATTATCGATTAATCGATTAGTTGTTTGGTCATTAAAATATCTGTTTTCCCAAACCACAAGATGACGTCCTCAATGTGAAATATTCACATTAAATAGAAAGGAAATAAAAGTCCAAATTCTCTGATTTCAGCTACTTCAGTCTTTAAAAAACTGCTCAAACCAATTATTGGATTATCAAAATAGTTGACGATTAATTTAATAATTGATTATTGTTCGATTAATAGAATTGTTGCAGCTCTAGATTCGACTCTGTTATTGTGTAAATGTTTAAACTTTCCTTTATTCTTAGCACCTTTTACATTTTCACATCAGCCAAAGTTTTATTATGCTCATTTTATGGATCTAGTGTTTCTGCACCTTGTTTTTAAAGCAATTTTTTAATGCTGCAGTTATTTTCATCTCGAGCCGTCTGATAACGTGACGGGACACAAACAGCTCCGGTTTCTTTTTCTCTGACGAGATCATAAAAATATTAATTCCAGACATCGCTGAAACGTTTCAGATCGGATGCTTTGGTTTCTATTTTTGTTTCGACATTTTAAAAAAAGCTACTGGAGACAAATACAGCGACTTTTTCCTGTTGTTATTGGAGACTTTTTGAGACTCGTTCTTACTCTTCTATAATAGGACACTCATTGAAATACTTGCAAATTCCAAATGTCAACCCTAGAGAATATTGGAGGATATTACAGACAGAATGTGTAAAAAAAAAAAAACATGAAAATAATATTTTGAGAAAAAATTTACAAGATTAAAGTGACAAATCTATGAGAAAAAAATGCTCAGATTTATGAGATTTAAAGTGGTGAATCTGGGAGGAAAAAGTTGTTTTCCCACTTTTTTCTCGTAAATCTGCGACTTTTTTCGCGCAGATTTGCCACTTTAAATCTCTTAAATCTGCGACTTTTTTTCTTATAGATTTTTATCACTTTAATCTAGTAAATTTGCAACTTTTTTTCCCGAAATATTACCTGAAGTTACCAAATAAAGTTCTTTGCCTGATAAAGGGTTAAGAAGAGTAAGAACGAGGGTCCGGAGGCTCGTTAAGAAGAATTTGAAACATTTCAAATCAAAGTAAAATCAAATATCTGGCGTCTCATATCTGAGACAACACAGACGTCCCTTCTGACTCCAACTCCCATGAGCCTTTGCTTCCTGTCAGCTGCCTGCTGCGTCTTCAGTTCAACAGTTAGAACGATCAGTGGTTGGTTCACTTCTCTGCTCTCCACTCTCCAGCCGGGACTCACAACGGGGACATCTGATTGGTTAAAGGTCAGAAAACTGCAGAGCAACAAGTGGTGAAGGAGTTCTGAACGACAAACTGGAATCTGTTTTAAACCTTTTTAGTGTTTGGATTTTACAGAACTACTGTTGTAGCAGTAGGGCTGGGCCATATATAAGATATAAAAGATATATATCGATATATTTTTAAATGGGATATGGAATTAGACGAAATCAGATATATCCATATAGTTCAAATTGTTTCCTTTCTTTCTATATAAATGCTGCCCTTGCTAGGGTTTGTCATATTTAGTTGTTTTGTAATGTTCATTGTTCTTTTCTTATATAAATAAATTTATTTCTGGCCATATGATGCTTTAATATGTAACGGAGTGTATTTTGATCATTTTTAGGCATTTTAAAATTTGAATGACTTTTATTTTGAAAGGGTAATTTTTGCACATCCCATAAAATGGTGTTTTTCTGTCATTTCTGACCATATTACGCTTTAATATGTATCAACAGACTATAATTGACCAATTTTAAGCATTTTTAGACATTTTAAAATTTGACAATTTTTGACCAAAATCGACATGCTATAGTATGACTTTTATTTTGAAAGGGTCATTTTTGGACATCCCATAATATGGTGTTTTTCTGTCATTTCTGGCCATATTATGCTTTAATATGTATCAACTATACATAATTGACCAATTTTAAGCATTTTTAGGCATTTTAAAATTTGACAATTTTTGACAAAAATCGACGTGGAGTCATTTTTGGACTTCCCATAATGTGGTAATTTGTTTCTATTTTTTGACAAATAGTTCCTGACCCGTGAGTCCTGGGATTCGAACCGATGGCCACAGACCACACATATATAATAGTGTTTTTCAGCTACTTTGGGACAAACTATACCACCATTGGTCTATTTTATTTCATAAACAAAAAGGTTCTCCTGTTGTTCTACAGTATTTATGTTCACTTTAATAAACAGTTTCAACAAAACTACTTGTGACATGTCATATTTGACTTTCTTCAACATTTGCTCTCATTTTGTGATAAAAATATCAGGATATATATCAATATTCATCCTAAATATATCTGTATCAGCCCTACAGACTCTGCAGCAGTTATCAGGATGGTTTCAGTCTTGTAGTGTGATTTTTGTGATTTTTGTGGTTTGTTTTGAGACGTTTGGTTGTTGCTGGAGGTTGGAGAGTGGACGCTGTAAACAGGAAGTGAAGTCAAGTGTTACCAGTTTATCTGAAGCGTCTGAGAGCTGATAGTTGGAGAGGACGATGACATCACCAGGAGGAGATGACATCACAGGTTTGTACCTGATGAAGACCACCAGAGAATCTGAATAAAAACATTTCTCTTTTCTTTTTCTGTGTCTCCTCCTCTGTTCTTCTGCCTGAGACCCAGAAATCTGCTCCAGTGCTCCACCTTAAAGGTCTCAGGTCCTGAACTTTATCTTGAGGAGATATTAGAGGGTCTTTTCTGCACCGTGACGTCTTTAGGAGTCTGTAAATCTGTAAAGTTTTTACAGTGTTTTTTTTTTTAAGTGGACATTTTCAGCCCAGAGGGTCTACAGTGGAGTAGATGACAGTGGGATGAAGGTGCCCAGAGGGTTAAATCCTCCACAGTAACAGAGCGGTCTGTGCTCTGAGCTCCTGGTGACGTCACCGTCCCGTCCTCAAAGCTCCCAGCGCCCCTGAACGCATCGTCTGACGACCTGCTGAGCTTCAGGATGTTGGAGGTACTGAGAGGTCACGGCTGCGTCCAAACTGATCTACAGTCAGTCTGAAGAACCAACAGCTGCTCTGAGCCTGAACGCAGCCTGTAACAAGGGTTATCAACACACACACACACACACACACACACACACACACACACACACACACACTAACCACACACACACACTAACCACACACACACACCTCCCTCCACCCTCCAGTCCCACCAGAACATTTAGGCACATGGACAAACACACAACAAGCCACTTATGGCACAAAAACCAGCAGAGCAGCAGCATGAAGCTCGGCCCGCCAGCAGAGGAGCGCTCCGTTACCCAGAATCCTTTGCTCTGCTGGGTAACAGACACATAGATAGATATATATATAGATATATATAAGAAAGGCTAGATGGCTAGGTTAGTCTACGGTGCATGTAGCATTTAAATAACCAGAGATTGATTCATTTTAACCCATTTAAGGTGTTAAAGCATCACCTCATCTCTACCATTAAAACCTGTTGTGTTATTCTACCATTAAAGCAGAAAGAGGATATGTGGTTTTGTAGTATTTGTAGTTTTTTCCGCCTATTTTCGGTCTCTTGGCCAATGAAATGCATCAGAATACATGTGGGAGTGTCGCAATGCATCATGGGACTTTTCCAGAACTTTGAAATCATCACCAAAAAAGACACAAAATGACTAAAAAGACACAAAATGACCAAAAAAAGACACAAAATGACTAAAAAAGACACAACATGACCAAAAAAGACACAATATGACTAAAAAAAAAGACATAAAATGACCAAAAAGACACAAAGTGACTAAAAAAAAGACACAAAATGAGAATCCATGTGGGAGTGTCCCAATGCATCATGGGACTTTTCCAGAACTTAGAAATGAAATTCATAAAGTATCAGAGCTTATAGCTGTTATATCTGAGCTCCCTCCGCTATAGTCGTCTTCACCATGATTTCTATCTGCTACAGAGGCTGAAAAATCTATTATTTAGTAGAAGAGTTGACACTTCTGTTGGATTTAGAGAGAAACTTCAGGTTTTAGGGGCTGATTTTAAAATCACCAATCAGAGGTTTACAGGCAGTTTTTATTATTCTCGAGTACGCAGGAACAGAACTACAACTCTGAGGTTTAGAACAAACCAAACCGTTAGAAAATGGGTTTAAAATGAATCAATCTGGTTATTTTAATGCTACGTGCAGCTTTAGACTGATGTTATGAGTCGTCTCCGTTGGCTAACAGCCATCTAGAGTTATATATTTATATATAATATAATTGTATATATCTATATAATATAATTCTATCTATCTATGGACAGAGATCTGCTCTGCTGTGGCTCTGCTTCCTGCTCCGCCAGCGTACGGTACATCAGTCTTCTGCTCATGATGTCACGCTGCAGCAGTGTGACATCACAGGTCAAAGGTCAACTCTGACCTGTGATGTCACACGGAAACACCAGACTGAAGTGTTACTGTAACCGCACTGTTACAAAGCTACGCATCACCAGGTTAACACAGGAGTGTTAGACAACAAATGTGATAACAAGAAGAAAAGCTAAATAATAATAATAATAACAATAATAATGTGCTTTTTTCTACAACACAAAAGGAGGTTTTAGGTTGGAACAGAAAAAGGCAGCTGGACACAAACGTCGACAGGAGGAAAGTCTGGATCCTGTTGAAGTGGGACACTTTGAGATTAATAATCTGGAATCTCGGCTCCTAATCTGATAAGAAATCAGGTCAAGTTTATGCTATATTTATAATATTTACACTGCTTTACCCAGCGGTCAGGTGGAGAACTGGGTTTGAAGGCTTCAGACTCATCAAAAGTCACAATAATACCAATAAACGGTTTTAAAAGGTTAAAACTAGAGCTGCAACTAACGATTATTTCCATTATGGATTAATCTGTTAAATATTTAAACAATTAATCGATGATTTAAACAATTAGTTGATTAGTTGTTTAGTTAATAAAATGTTGAAAAATATCAATCTCTTGTTTTGTCCACAAACCAAAGAGATATTCAGTTTATTGTCATAAAGGAACAAAGAAACCAGAAATATTCACATTGAAGAAGCTGAAATCAGAGATTTGGACTTATTGCCTTTAAAAAACTGCTCAAACTAATTATTGGATTATCAGAATAGTTGACGATTAATTAAATAATCCATTAAATGAATAATTGTTGCAGCTCTAGTTAAAATCCTCCTTTAGAGTGTGAACAGGGCTACAGTCTAACAGCGAGGTAAAGCACTAGAAATAATCATAAATATTTGAAAACGCTTCTGATTTCGTCCCACTTCAAAGAACTCTGAACGTTTCCTTTAACGCCACTAAACTTTCTGCCCTGATAAAGAAAAAAACTAAAGCCACAAACATTTTGACCTTCGACACGTCAGGTAGAAACACCTGACGAGAGAACGAGTTAGCACGCCGCTAACGAGTTAGCACGCCGCTAAGGACTCACCAGGATTATAAAACACAAAGTCAAACGTCATAAATCACAATCTGCTGGAGGAAGGTTTCTCCTCGTCAGACTGGTAAACCTCCAGAGGACTGAAACAGCCCGTTGTGTAATCAGATTACTTCTCCTCTGTGTCTGCAGCTGGTAACTAGTGCTCCCGTTACCATGACAACGACACAGTTCAACCTGGACATACATATTGGCTCCGCCTCTCTGCCACCAGAGGCCCCGCCTACATTCAGGATATGACATCATACGTACGACAGCGCCCCAAAAAAACCTGCTTCCACTTTCCTTCCTTCCTTCCTTCCTTCCTTTCTTTCTCTCCGCTGAGATGGTCGCCATGACGACAGTAAACGTCCCGTCAGGAGGTTTTTTTTTATCTCGGAGAGGAAAAAACAAACAAAAACAAAGCTCCCTGTGAGCGAGTTTTCTAATAAATATGTATCATGTTGGATTAAACCTCCTGACAGGTGAAGAAGAAGAAGAAAAACAACAAGAATCAGTAACAGAAAAAGGTGGAAGTCGCTTCATGTCTGATGATTTTACTGGAGACTTCCTGGAGAGTTTTAGTTTTGCTGAATGGAGACAAAGTGCTGCAGCTGACGTGGTTCTGGACGTCCCTGTTTGGGTCTCCAGCGTGGTGGTGGTGGTGGTGGTGGTGGTGGTGGTCCGGCTCTCGTCGGGCTCACAAAGGTTTGAAGTGCAGCGTGCAGTCGGACTCTCTCTCTGCAGAAGAAGAGCAGAAGATGGCGGCGTGCGGCTGCAGCAGAGACACCCTGGGCAGAGCTCCTCCCGTCCTCAGGTAGCAGGACACGATCTTCTGGTCCAGGCGCAGCTGGCGGGGGATGCTGTCCAACGGCTTGGGGTCCAGATCCAAGATGGACACGCAGTAGGAGAAGGCCGGAGGTCTGGAGGAGGACAGGAAGTCCCTGAGACGCCTCGGACTGGACAGACTGGAGGAGGAGAAGAAGAAGAAGAAGAAGGAGGAGAAGAAGGAGAAGAAGAAGAAGAAGGAGAAGAAGAAGAAGTAGAAGGAGGAGAAGAAGAACAAGGAGAAGAAGGAGAAGAAGAAGGAGAAGAAGAAGAAGAAGAAGGAGAAGAAGAAGAAGAAGAAGAAGAAGAAGGAGAAGGAGGAGAAGGAGAAGAAGGAGAAGGAGAAGGAGAAGAAGAAGACGGAGGAGAAGAAGAAGAAGAAGAAGAAGAAGAAGAAAAAGAAGAAGGAGAAGAAGAAGAAGAAGAAGAAAAAGAAGGAGAAGAAGAAGAAGAAGAAGAAGAAAAAGAAGAAGAAGGAGAAGAAGAAGAAGAAGAAGAAGAAGAAGAAGAAGAAGAAGAAGAAGAAGGAGAAGAAGGAGAAGAAGGAGAAGGAGAAGAAGAAGAAGAAGGAGAAGAAGAAGAAGAAGGAGAAGAAGAAGAAGAAGAAGAAAAAGAAGGAGAAGGAGAAGAAGAGTTAGTGGTGTTCATGTTTAGATATGAAGTGTGGCTCCACCTGCTGGACGTCACCAGCTACTACACTGGTTATTAACAGCACATGATGCCTTCAGGGACTAAAACTAATGGTTCGTTCAGCTGCCCCCTTTTAAATTTGTTCTCATCAGGAAGTTGCCCTCAGATAGTTACACTCCTTTATCATGGGAACATCTGCAAAAGGAATTGAAATAGTCTGAGTTGATCACAATTGGTGAATTTAAATCTATTCTAAAGGATAAATAAATAATTTCCCTTGGTCAGTGTGATGCTCCTTATAGTCTCTACTGAGGCTCTTTTCACTGTTGTTGTGATATTTGTATTTAATTGTATTTAATTGTTTATGTTAACTGTGTTTAAATGTTGTAACTTGTCACTTTTTATGCTGCTTTCTTGTCCAGGTCTCTCTGGGAAAAGAGATTTTTTTCAACGAGTCAACGAGACTTTTTACCTGGTTAAATAAAGGATCTCTCTCTCTGATTGTATTATAATTAATAATTGTATTATAATTAAAATATATAATGAACAGAACATGCTTGTACAGACTGATGAGTTCAAGGTTCAAGGAATCTTTATCATCCTCGAGGGGCAATTCACTGTATTTTAAAAACTGTTTTTAATCATTTCGTTGAATTGAAATCAGTATTCCACTTTTTGGTAAATTATTGAATTTAATATTGACTTTTTTTTCTTATAACTGCCAGAGATTCTAGATTCTAATTGTTACTCTGTATATTTAAAATGTGTCCTGTTTGAGGACCCCAGGAAGAATAGACATTACTCCCACAACAGAGTGATGGATAATGGGGATCCTAATAATAAACTAAATAAATAAATTAAATAAATTAAACTAAATAAAATAAATTAACTAAACTTAATAAACTAAACTAAACTAAACTAAATAAATAAACTAAACTAAACTAAATAAACTAAACTAAACAAATAAACTAAACTAAATAAATAACTAAATAAATAAACTAAATTAAACTAATTAAACTAAACTAAATAAATAAACTAAACTAAATAAATAAATAAACTAAATAAATAAATAAACTAAACTAAACTAAATAAACTAAACGAAATAAATAAACTAAATTAAATAAACTAAACTAAACTAAATAAATAAACTAAACTAAACTAAATAAATAAACTAAACTAAACTAAATACATTAAATAAACTAAACAGTGCAACAGCAGGATGCATCATAATCACATACACACACAAACAACCATCATCAACAATAGACAGAATTCATTCATCTTACATTGAATTATTAAATTAATCTCTATCAGCAGGAACAAAAGAGTTTTTGTGTCTGTTTGTTCTGAGTTTATGCAGCAACGTGAATCAGCTGGTCACAACCTGAACCTTAATGTTACACATTAGATCTGAGAGTCTCACTGCAGACTGAAAGTTAACCCTTACCCTTCATCATCCTCCTCTTCCTCACTGCTGGGCACCAGGGCCACCATGATGGAGCAGTCCTTGGTCGTCATGGAGACGCGGTACTGATGGACCTGGAGACGCAACACACAGCAGTAAATCTACAGGATCCTACATCAGTTCAGAGGACAGCTGGGACATAGGAAACATACATCCATATATGGAATTAGACCAGATCACATTGTTATAGTTCTTTTCTATTTAAATGCTGCCCTTACTAGGGTTTGTCATATTTAGTTCTTTTGTAATTTCTTTTTGTAATAATTTCAGAAAAAGACTGTTGACTTATCTCATAATTTCCACTTTTTTTATCTCAATTATGACCTTTTATCTCATAATTATGACTTTTTATCTCATAATTATGACTTTTTATCTCATAATTATGACTTTTTATCTAATAATTTCCACTTTTTTTCACAATTATAACCTTTTATCTCATAATTATGACTTTTTATCTCATAATTTCCACTTTTCTTCACAATTATGACCTTTTATCTCATAATTATGACCTTTTATCTAATAATTATGACTTTTTATCTCATAATTTCCACTTTTTTATCTCAATTATGACCTTTTATCTCATAATTATGACTTTTTATCTCATAATTATGACCTTTTATCTCATAATTATGACTTTTTATCTCATAATTTCCACTTTTTTATCTCAATTATGACCTTTTATCTCATAATTATGACTTTTTATCTCATAATTATGACCTTTTATCTCATAATTATGACTTTTTATCTCATAATTATGACCTTTTATCTAATAATTATGACTTTTTATCTCATAATTATGACTTTTTATCTCATAATTATGACTTTTTATCTCATAATTATGACTTTTTATCTCATAATTATGACTCAGGATATGAATTTTGGTACGTATCACCCAGCCCTAGAACAGAATGTGGAAAGCCAGCTTGTTTCGTAACAGATTGAGAAAGATTTAACAATGAATAGTTGTTAATGAGTCAGGACATTTCTTCTTGGTGTGGTCATCAGTAGAAATGTCCCAACTTCCCTTCTTCACTAGTTTTCCTCAGTTGGACTGTTGAACTGTACAATCCCAACTAAAGGAACAGTTCCTGCTGTTTCACCTGGTTTAAATGTTTTAAAGTCTGCTGGTGTTTAGGGAACATAAAGAACAGTTCCTGCTGTTTCACCTGGTTTAAATGTGTTAAAGTCTGCTGGTGTTTAGGGAACATAAAGAACAGTTCCTGCTGTTTCACCTGGTTTAAATGTGTTAAAGTCTCCTGGTGTTTAGGGAACATAAAGAACAGTTCCTGCTGTCTCACCTGGTTTAAATGTTTTAAAGTCTCCTGGTGTTTAGGGAACATAAAGAACAGTTCCTGCTGTCTCACCTGGTTTAAAAGTTTTAAAGTCTCCTGGTGTTTAGGGAACATAAAGAACAGTTCCTGCTGTCTCACCTGGTTTAAAAGTTTTAAAGTCTCCTGGTGTTTAGGGAACATAAAGAACGTTTCCTGCTGTCTCACCTGGTTTAAATGTTTTAAAGTCTCCTGGTGTTTAGGGAACATACAGAACGGTTCCTGCTGTCTCACCTTGTTTAAATGTTTTAAAGTCTCCTGGTGTTTAGGGAACATAAAGAACGTTTCCTGCTGTCTCACCTGGTTTAAATGTTTTAAAGTCTCCTGGTGTTTAGGGAACATAAAGAACGTTTCCTGCTGTCTCACCTGGTTTAAATGTTTTAAAGTCTCCTGGTGTTTAGGGAACATAAAGAACGGTTCCTGCTGTCTCACCTGGTCTAAATCTGTTAAAGTCTCCTGGTGTTTAGGGAACATAAAGAACGGTTCCTGCTGTCTCACCTGGTTTAAATCTGTTAGTCTCCTGGTGTTTAGGGAACATAAAGAACGTTTCCTGCTGTCTCACCTGGTTTAAGTCTTTTAAAGTCTCCTGGTGTTTAGGGAACATAAAGAACGGTTCCTGCTGTCTCACCTGGTTTAAATTTTTTAAAGTCTCCTGGTGTTTAGGGAACATAAAGAACGTTTCCTGCTGTCTCACCTTGTTTAAATGTTTTAAAGTCTCCTGGTGTTTAGGGAACATAAAGAACGTTTCCTGCTGTCTCACCTGGTTTAAATGTTTTAAAGTCTCCTGGTGTTTAGGGAACATAAAGAACGTTTCCTGCTGTCTCACCTGGTTTAAATGTTTTAAAGTCTCCTGGTGTTTAGGGAACATAAAGAACGTTTCCTGCTGTCTCACCTGGTTTAAATGTTTTAAAGTCTGCTGGTGTTTAGGGAACATAAAGAACGTTTCCTGCTGTCTCACCTGGTTTAAATGTTTTAAAGTCTCCTGGTGTTCAGGGAACATAAAGAACGGTTCCTGCTGTCTCACCTTGGCGGCAGCGTACTCCACTGATCCGTCGTCCTCAGCTGGACACTTCTGCAGCTTCTCCAGGAACGCCTCGTTGTACGGTCCGTCCATCTGGAGACGAGTCCTGACAGAGGCAGACAGGAAGTGATGTCAGAGAGGCAGACAGGAAGTGATGTCAGAGACCAGCCCACGCCCCTCCAGCAGGGATGGCTCAACAGTGAGTGCAGGTTTATTACCTCTCCTTGGGGAAGTCCTGCAGGTGTTGCTCCACCCGGCGGTACAAAGGGAAGAGTCCTTCGATGTCCAGCGTGTCCAACATCTGAGTCTGAAGGATCCTGAACAAGACGCTGTCGCTGGGTAAACCCTGAGAGCCTGCACACAGACACAAGGAGAGGGGTCAGCTTTTCTCTTCTCATCAAACAGACAAATTTACAAGGAAAAAGTGACAAATTAACGAGAAAAAAGTGACAGATTTACAACAAAAAAATGACAAACAGCCAACATTTATTGTGACCTTATTGAATCTGGCACCCAACAAATACCCCATTACAAAAAAACTAAAAACTAATAAAAACTAAACTAAAACTGAGCATTTTCCAAAAAATAAAAACTAACTACAACCAGCAAACTCATTCTAAAAACTCATTAAAACTAACTGAATTTGAAAACAAAAAATCACAACGAAATTAAAACTAAAACTAATGAAACATCCAGAACTATTCTAACCTTGATCAGGAATAGTATTATGTGTCTCACTCTTCGAGAGAAAACATGCAGAACAATTCTCAGGTTTTTTAGTTTCACATATTTACATAATCAGACTCAGATGTTGTTGAGCAAAATGTTTGTGGTTTGAAAGAAACATTTGTGTCTCTTCAACACAAACATTTCTGACGGAGGCTGCTGCACAACAACAAGCTTTGTGAGAGAACAGACGGACGGATCTGTTCCAACTGGACCACAGAGTTCTTTTTCGCTCATTTTTTTTCAGCCGTCCCATTCATTTCAATGCTAAATTTTGGGCAGTTTTTCACGACGTCCCTACAGATATTGCTGGATGGGACCAGTGCTCGGTGCGATTGCCCCGTGGCCCTAATAACAAGAGGTTTTTTTAAAAAGGATACCTAACTGAAACTGTATTGTATGGTTACAAAACACAGAACAATATAGACGGACAGACAGACAGACAGACAGACAGACAGACAGGTTCCTACCATGGCGAATCCTCTCCTTGTTGAACAGACTGGCTTCACAGAAGCTCCGTCCTTCTCCTCGTCTGTCTGTCACCACGCCTCCACCTCCTCCTCCAGCACTCAGCAGGGCGTTCACCAGCACCTGCAGACAGACAGACAGGCAGGCAGACAGACACAGAGAGACAGACACAGAGAGAGAGACACACAGACAGACAGACAGTTTGTATGAGGCTTCACCACTGTGTGTCTGAAGGTAATAAACCATTGAGTTTTACATTCTGGCTGATTTTCCTGAGTCAGAATGTTTAAGTTAATTTCAGTTTATTGCTCAGCTGTACAACATTGATTTTTACTGTCAATAAAAATGACTCTTGTTGGTTTTACCTGGATGAAGTCGTTGAGGACAGCTTTGCAGGTCATGTGACTGTTGATGCGGTTGTTTCCGTACAGGAAGTAAGGTCTGAGATGATGCAGCAGAGAGTTGAGGTCTGTCGACTCATCACTGCCCTCTTTACTGCTGTAGACACACTGACCGCCCTGACACACACACACACACACACACACACACACACAGAAATATTTATCACAGTTTTGGTTCAAAGTGAAACAGGCAGCATCAGAAGATCTAATAAATTACATTTTCAGCAACTTCAGAGGTCTAAAGCAGAGATAAAGTCTGAACATCTTGGATTAGAATCTACAGTTACACATATAAAGGTTATTATATTTAACAAAAACTAACAAAATAACCAAAACTAGAATTGAAAAAACATTTTCGTTAACTGAAATAAAAAATAAGAACGAGTTTAAAAAAAAAAAAAAAGATTACTAACTGAAACTGTATTTTGTGGTTCCAAAACTAACTAAAACTAACTAAAATTATAGTGAAAATGTCCTTCGTTTTGGTCTTTGTCAACTTTTTTCATCCGTAAACCTTTTTGGTTGATATGAAATCTATTTCATCTATCTGGTTTTATGACTTAATAAACTTATTGGGGCTGAGATGGATCAGACAAAGGAAATAAAGGAAACATTTATTGTGACCTTATTGAATCTGGACCCAACAAATACCCCATTACAAAACAACTACAACTAATAAAACCTAAAATACAATTAAGCATTTTCAAAAAACAAAAATAAAAGAATTAAAACTAGCAAACTCACTCTAAGAACTCATTAAAACTAACTGAATTTGAAAACAAAAAAATCACAAAGAAATGAAAACTAAAACTAATGAAACATCCAAACTATTATAACCTTGGTTCATATTAAAGTGTATTTGAACGGGACAAAGCCGGTAAGTTTTAAGGAGTAAAAGTTAAATAATGTCAGTAGAAATCTTTGAACTCAATGGGACTTATTGTACCAGAATAACTAACTTTGGTAGATATAACGACTTTATTGATCCATCTCAGACTGCTGGAGCTTTTTATTTGTTCCAGCTGAACTTTAAAATGTTTTTCTGCACAGAACAAAGACTGGATTCACTCCGTCTCTGACATAAAAAATGGTTTTAGAAGAAAACGCTTTGCAGCCAGTATAGACAAGAGGAATAACCTTTAATGGACTTAAACGTTAACAATTAGAAGCTCTTCTATAAAGCAGGAGTTTAGTATTGATCCACTGTGGTGCTGATAAGGCCTGTCACAATAATTACTACATCAACTTATCGTTTGATATATAAAAATAGACATGATAGTTTTTTTCTGGACTCAATATATTGACTTTTACATGCGAGACTTTGTGTTTTTTTAAGTTGCAAATGTTTGACAGGCAGCACGAATTGCCAAAAAAACCTCTATATTTCCCAAGCAGCCATTCCAGCTGTTTATATGTTATTTTAATAATAAAATAATATTATAAATAAGGTTTATCTCAGTGCAATGTTTTGTTAACAGAGCCTGAAAGTCTATTTAATTTGTTTTTGTTGTAGTTTATATATTTACGTTTTATTTATCTAGGATATTTTAATATTTCTTTTCCACATTTTAGTTCCAATGTTTAATATTCTCCATTGTTGTGTTAAAGGATGAACTTATTATGCTCTAATATGGTTATAAAACTAAAACAACATTGATGCAACGATACTATCGTTTAGACAGACACTCTTAGGTATAGACAGACAGACACTCTCAGGTATAGACAGACACTCTCAGGTATAGACAGACAGAAAGACACTCTCAGGTATAGACAGACAGAAAGACACTCTCAGGTATAGACGGACAGAACAGACAGACAGACACTCTCAGGTATAGACAGACAGACACTCTCGTACAGACAGACAGACACTCTCAGGTATAGACAGACAGACACTCTCGTACAGACAGACAGACACTCTCAGGTATAGACGGACAGAACAGACAGACAGACAGGTTGTGTCTCACCTTGAAGATCTTTAAGTTGTTCTGAGGTTCTTCTATCAGGTGTCTGATGGCAAAGTGCATTCTCTGTCTGTTCCTGAACAGAGAAACCAGAGAACATCATGTTCTGCTGCAGAACAACGACTCAGTGCTGCAGAACTAACTTTAATATAGTTACAGGTAGAGAAGTGTTGTCATATACACTACACAGGTATAACTCTGTTTGTCACAGAGAACAGAGCCCAAGGGGAATCTTTTAGAAATTAAAATTTGACTTCTCAGTGTGACATTTTGTTTTATTTGTTCCATCAGAAGCTGATGTGATGTGACAGTGATCTCACCCTGAGAACAGGTCCAGAGGACAGTACAGGCTGCGTCTCTTCCACTTCCCATTGGCCACCTGCACACACACAAAACACAACGTGATGAGGAAGAAATGTCAGAGAAACAGAATTACCGGAGACAACAAGAAAATATTTAGTTGTTTTTTTTGTTGTACTCGTGATGATACAGCTCATCACTGCAGGAGGTTTTTCCATTTCGCTGGTGAAAGCTACAAGGAAAACAGTTGTTTCATATGATAAATACAATAGTCATTTCATCATTGACTGAATAAAATCATTCATTTGCCTGCCACCACGTGCCTCGACCACAAACCACGCTGCCATGACAACACAGTCTATTCGACTCCATTTTTTCCAGATATTTCAGAGCACCAAGCAGCAAAAAGGAGACAGACTTTCTGTGCAATTTCCTATGAAATGTCTGAAGATAGCTGCATAGATTAAAATGAACTTAAAATGAATTAAATTACAAAGAAAACAGACCTTATTATGAGCAATATCCTGTAGAAACCGTTCTCCTTCTAGTATCGTTTCTACATTAAACTGCTCAGTCTGTGGATTATCTTCCACTTCTGGACAGAGACATTACTGTTGAGTATTTAAATAAATCATCCTGTTCTACTGTATTCAGGAGAAGGCAAACGGCTCTACAGCAGATATCTAAACTATCTACACTGATGAATAGAACGACAGGTGGGGAGAAACAATCAGTTTTTTCTGGTTTGGGGTGAAATGTGTCTTTAAGAAAACAGCCCTACCTATTCTGTAAGTGTATTGATTGTTCATGTATTTGGTCATAAAGTCTTAAAACCTAAATATTGATTGAATATTTATATTTTTGACTTTTTTTTTCACGTGAATTTGAATTTTTTCTCCTTATTTTGACTATTTTCTCGTTATTATGACTATTTTTAGTGATTTCGACTTTGTTTTTCATTTTGAATTATTTCTTGTGACGACTTTTCTTTCATTATTTTGACTTTTTCTCTCGACTTCAACTTTCTCGTTATTTTTACTTACTATAAACTCGTTATTACTTTTTTTCTCATTTTTTATTATTTCTTGTGACTTTTTTCTTCTCATTTTGACCTTTTTTTAATGCTTTCAACTTTTTTTTTCTCATTTTGACATTTATCAGACACATTAAAATAGCAACAAAAGCTACTAAATCTGACTTGATCCAAACACTGAAGAACCCTGATTCAACACTATTATGTTTACCAACTTAACCTTTCATTCATAGTATATTAAAAATAAGTAAACTTTGAGTTGTGCTGCAGTCTGTGTAGTTGTGCTGTAGAGTGGTTGGTGTAGCTGCAGGTGTATCGTGGTTGTAGTTACCTTGTAGTGTTGGTGCATGCAGAAGCGACATACTTTGGTCTTGATGTCTTTGCTGACGTGTTTGGAGGACGGCAGGAAGCCACACTTGGGCTGAAACACAGAAAATAAGCAGTTGAGTAACACACTCACAGTGAAGAGTCACACTCATGTGATTTGTTGCTTTAACTCTGAGAGAGTGATTCATGGGCAAAGATTTCTAAAACTGTGGCTGTTTCTCAGGAGAGAGAACAACATTTTAAAAAAACTAGAAACAGAGTTTTATTACAGAGATCAAACAAATAAAAAACAGCCTCAAAAGAAATTACAGTGTTCTCAAAAATCTTAAAAATCAAAGTTGATTCAATTTGACTCTTTTTTGTGCGCTTCTTTGTTAGAAATTTAATGAAATAATGTCAGTGCACACTATTCAAATTAAAAAACTGGGAACACAATGTTATTCCTTTGAAAATGAATCCATAACCGTGTGTGTGTGTGTGTGTGTGTGTGTGTGTGTGTGTGTGTGTGTGTGTGTGTGTGTGTGTGTGTGTACCTTGATCTCGATGCAGAGTGGAGGAGTGTGTGTTGTCTGGTGGAGAGCTGGAGACGTCAGGTTGGGCAGACAGAGAGCACAGCCGCTGTAGATGTCCATCACCTTATCACAGCGCCACGCTGACACACACACACACACACACAGAGAGAGAACATGTTCACTACGTGTGTTGTGTTGTGTGTAAATAAATCTATCTATAGAGCAAAAAGTGTGTGTGTGTGTGTCTAGTTCATATCTCCTGACCGTTAGTCAGACTGACCTCAGATCTCGTGTGTGTCTTGCTCATGGCATGAAGGTGTGCATCCGCGATTTTGAAGATTTTTGAATTAATTTTTCTAAATATCATTATTTACGTAGGACGCATTGCAGCATTGCTCCTTTTAGGGGAGCTCTGCCCCCTTTTAGTGGAGCTCTGCCCCCTTTTAGTGGAGCTCTGCCCCCTTTTAGTGGAGCTCCGCCCCATTGTGTGATAGGCCTACACCTGGTCAGTAACACAGTAATTCTCTCTGGATTTCCACCCTGACTCATCTCATCTGAAGTCTATTTAGCTTTATTCACTTCTTATGTTACATTACTATAGCCTGGCTAACTCCAGACTAATCTCAAATGAGATCTAGTCTGGGAACCAGCCGTTCATTTCTCCGTAGAGGAGGTGTGGTTTACGATCCTCCAGAGCCGTTTATTGGGCGCTTAGAATGTCTATCAAAGCGTCTGTAGGTAGCTCTTAGCCAATCAGATCAGTTATACCAGATGACGTAGTAGAGCAACAGAGATGGATGTTTGTTGTGTGTGTGTCTGTGAGAGAGTGTTGCTGCTGCTTTGCTTCTCCAGTTCTCGCTTTCTGCAAGATTATTTATTTTCACGCTTTATTCCCCCTCATGTCATTCAGCCACACACATCCACTGATTTTATGGGCAATAAACAAGCTGCTGCGGGTCTCTGGGGGCTCCGCTGTCCCCCGGCTCGGAGCCAGATCAGCGGTAGCGCCGGTGATTAGCGCCGCTAGATTCGCGCCGCTAGATTCGCTCTAAACTATTTAAAACACCATCTACAGCTAAAGAGAGTTTCGCGTCTGCAGCAGCCATGTTGGATCCGTAAGAAAACTACAAAACTACAAGCTTCCAAGTGCCGAGTAGTACGCGTCATCGTCTTGCCGTCCCTCCCCGCTCTGTGATTGGATCCTAAAACAGGGCTAAGAAAGCTTCCTGGTTGCCAGACCGTCTGGAGGTTCGAAATTAAATTCGAGCACGCAAGGCAGTCTGGGTATACCAGGCTACCATTACTATGTAATTCAGGGATGACATTCATTTTGCTTAGCGTAATGCCCATAATCATTTCATATGAGATACTTACATGTAATATATCAGCTAATTGGGTTCATGTTAATGTACTTTTAGTGCAGCATACTGTGTAATGTGCTATCTCACCATTAGCATGCTAAGCTAAGAGATTTAAGCCCTTTCTTCTACATCAGTTTGATCCATTGAAAACAGTAAAAACTAAACTTTATTAACTGACTGAAAGATAGCGTCTCTGTGTTATTTAAGGTTGCACTAGCAAGAGGCATTACCTACAAAATACAATCTCGCACATATCTAATATAACTTCTTTTAAATGAGGGGAATAGTCCAACGTTTTGGGAATATGCTAACTGACGTAGTGATGACTGATGCCACTTTCAATATAAAATGTAATATTTCATCATATCAAACACATTGTGTTAATTAGTGACCTGATTGTGTAACCTGGAGATAGAACCAGGCTCGAGGTTTCTCCAGTTCCCAGTCTTTGTGTTAAGCTAAGCTAACTGTGGCTAGCTAGTTTACCTCACAGATATGACAGTTTTTAGTGTCTTTCCATCCAACTTAAAACACCAAAATGTTTGACACAGAGGTAATTAAAAACAGTTTTACCTGGTCGTTGATGTTGAACTTTGATTGACAGCTGTCTCACAAACTCCAGCGGCAGTTTGACCACTTCCTGTGGAGGAAACCAAGAGTCCAGTTAGTAAACACAACGTTTCACTACTTCTGTTTCTGCTGACGGCTCCTGGTTTCTGTTTTATTACCGATGAACAGCCAACACACTCAGTTTATTACAGGGTTGATGATGTACCGAGTCATCTTAGTGACTTTTGACAGATAATTTGAGATGGTGAATCCAACTTCAAGCTTAGAATTAAATCTAAAATGAGGCTCCATCTGACCAGAGTGCTGCTCATGTGCTAAAACCTCCACACTTCAACACTGAGGCTCTTTGTTTTTGACTTCAGCTGCTAGAAAACTGTTTTATCAGCCAGCAATAATTGGAGCGTGTATTCCAAAAGGGTTCACATGATAAAAATGATTTATGTACTCTTACTATTGTCTTTATTTCTTTGATTCTAACCCCAAGATTTTTGACAACCAAACTTTCAATCTGAACAGAGAACCAAACAAGAGATTTGAGGATGTCATCTTGTGGTTTGGGAAACACTGATTGATATTTTGATACATTTTCTGTCTTTTTTTAGTCATTTTGTGTCTTTTTTTAATCATTTTGTGTCTTTTTTTAGTCATTTTGTGTCTTTTTTTAGTCGTTTTGTGAAACAACCAAAAACAAAAACAACCCCAAATGTGTGGCGTCTTGGAAGCCAGGTAGATTTTCAGGTTTGTCCAGGTCGGTCTGGTGTCCAGACTAGAACCGGTTTGATTTTATGCCAACAGGCAGAATCAACATTGCTCATGATGACACGTGTTGGCAAATTACAAAGCAGCAGATATCAGAAAGCTGTGTCAGCGCTGAATCTAACTCATATTTCTGTGTTTCCATACGTAGACTACACCTGGCCGGGCCACCGGTGTTTAGTTTAAAAATTTTTAGTCATTTTGTGTCTTTTTTTTTTCATTTTGTGTCTTTTTTAGTCATTTTGTGTCTTTTTTAGTCATTTTGTGTCTTTTTTAGTCATTTTGTGTCTTTTTTAGTCATTTGTGTCTTCTGTGGGGTTTTTTAAATAATTCTGTCTGCTCATTTTGTGTCTTTTTTTAGTCATTTTGTGTTTTTTTAGTCATTTTGTGTCTTTTTTAGTCATTTTGTGTCTTTTTTTAGTCATTTTGTGTCGTTTTTTAGTCATTTTGTGTCATTTTGTGTCTTTTTTTAGTCATTTTGTGTCTTTTTTTCTTTAAACACTTTATTTTTTATTGTATTTTTACATTTTATTGCTTGAAGTATGCCTAGGTTGTTCTTTTTATTTAATTGTGTTGTTATTGTCTCTGTGTGTAATGCTGCTGCTACACTGTAATTTCCCAGCTTGGGATAAATAAAGTCAGTCTATCTATCCATCTATCCATCTATCCATCCATCCATCCATCCATCTATCTAAAAGATGAGATGTAAAACGGATATATTAATAGTGTAACAGTGTGTGGATGTGGTCTGACCCCGCTGTGGATGAACTTGTCCCCCAGCAGGCTGCTCATCACGTTGGAGCTGAAGTCAACAATGTTCTGGATCTGCCTGAAGGCCTGCTCCACCGTCTGCACACAAACAACAAACACACCATAAATAAACAAGGTGAAACCAGTTTAGGACTTTGTGTTTACACTCAGAGCACTTAGTTCAGTTATTTGTCCTCTGGCTCAAAGAGGACCACAAAGTTATCTCTGATCTGATCTGATCCGTCTCCACCCAGACCAACAACAACATGGGACTCTCACCAAGGTTACAATAGTTCTGGGTTTTCATCAGTTTTAGTTTTAATTTCATAGTCATTTTTTGTTTTCAAATTCAGTTAGTTTTAGTGAGTTTTTAGAGAGAGTTTGCTAGTTTTTATTCGTTTTTATTTTTGGAAAATGCTTAGTTTTAGTTTAGTTTTTATTAGTTGTAGTGTAGTTTTTATTAGTTTTAGTGTAGTTTTTATTAGTTTTAGTGTAGTTTTTATTAGTTTTAGTGTAGTTTTTATTAGTTGTAGTTGTGTTGTAATGGGGTATTTGTTGGGTGCCAGATTCAATAGGGTCACAATAAAGTTTGTCACTTTTTTCTGTACGTTTTTCCTGTAAATTTGTCACTTTTTTTCTCGTTAATTTGTCACTTTTTTCTCGTAAAATTGTCACTTTTCTCGTAAATTCGTCACTTTTTTTTCTTGTAAATTTGTCACTTTTTTCTCGTAAATTCGTCACTCTTTTCTCGTTAATTTGTCGCTTTTTTCTTGTAAATTTGTCGCTTTTTTTCTTGTAAATTTGTCGCTTTTTTTCTTGTAAATTTGTCGCTTTTTTCTTGTAAATTTGTCGCTTTTTTTCTTGTAAATTTGTCGTTTTTTTCTTGTAAATTTGTCGCTTTTTTCTCGTAAATTTGAGATTTCTTTCTTGTAAATTTGTCACTTTTTTCTTGTGAATTTGAGATTTTTTTTTCTCGTAAATTTGAGGGTTTTTTTTATTAGTTGTAGTTGTTTTGTAATGGGGTATTTGTTGGGTCCAGATTCAATAAGGTCACAATAAATGTTTCCTTTATTTCCTTTGTCTGATCCATCTCAGCCCCAATAAGTTTATTAATCATAAAACCAGATAGATGAAATAGATTTCATATCAACCAAAAAGGTTTACGGATGAAAAAAGTTGACAAAGACCAAAACGAAGGACATTTTACTATAATTTTAGTTAGTCTTAGTTAGTTTGGAACCACAAAATACAGTTTCAGTTACTTATTGTTTTTTAAAAAAAATCTTTTTTATTTTTATTTCCGTTAACGAAAATGTTTTTTCAATTCTAGTTTTGGTTATTTCGTTGATTCTGACTCAGATTGAGTGAAACTCTTCCACAAACTAAATTCTTTCAGACATTCAAATGTTCCTGCTGCTGAGCTCCCTGACAAACGTTTCCTCATCAGATAAGAACATAGAACTCTACAGAACTTAATAGCCACCAAGGAAGAGGATTACACAATTCATCTGTGACCATTATCATTATTTTTTTTATTGAAAATGAGAATTATGATGAAAAAAAAAAAGGATATGGTAATAAATTAATTGCTGTTAGTCCCTGCAGGCCAGGGGTCGGCAACCTTTACCAACCAAAGAGCCGTTGTTGGCCAAATAAGAGAAACATCGTTGGAATTGAGCCGCAAACATTATTATTATGAATGAAAATAAAAGTTTTTATTAGTTTTAGTGTTCGTTTTTATTAGTTGTAGTTTAGTTTTTATTAGTTGTAGTTTCGTTTTTATTAGTTTTAGTTTAGTTTTCATCAGTTTTAGTTTAGTTTTTATCAGTTTTAGTTTAGTTTTTATCAGTTTTAGTTTAGTTTTTATCAGTTTTAGTTTAGTTTTTATTAGTTGTAGTTCAGTTTTTATTAGTTTTAGTTTAGTTTTTATTAGTTTTAGTTCAGTTTTTATTAGTTTTAGTTTAGTTTTTATTAGTTGTAGTTTAGTTTTTATTAGTTTTAGTTTAGTTTTTATTAGTTGTAGTTTAGTTTTTATTAGTTTTAGTTTAGTTTTTATTAGTTTTAGTTTAGTTTTTATCAGTTTTAGTTTAGTTTTTATTAGTTGTAGTTTAGTTTTTATTAGTTTTAGTTTAGTTTTTATTAGTTTTAGTTTAGTTTTTATTAGTTTTAGTTTAGTTTTTATTAGTTGTAGTTTAGTTTTTATTAGTTTTAGTTTAGTTTTTATCAGTTTTAGTTTAGTTTTTATTAGTTGTAGTTTAGTTGTTATTAGTTTTAGTTTAGTTTTTATTAGTTTTAGTTTAGTTTTTATTAGTTTTAGTTTAGTTTTTATTAGTTTTAGTTTAGTTTTTATTAGTTTTAGTTCAGTTTTTATTAGTTTTAGTTTAGTTTTTATTAGTTTTAGTTCAGATTTTATTAGTTTTAGTTTAGTTTTTATCAGTTTTAGTTTAGTTTTTATTAGTTGTAGTTTAGTTTTTATTAGTTGTAGTTTAGTTTTTATTAGTTGTAGTTTAGTTTTTATTAGTTGTAGTTTAGTTTTTATTAGCTGTAGTTTAGTTTTTATTAGTTGTAGTTTAGTTTTTATTAGTTGTAGTTTAGTTTTTATTAGCTGTAGTTTAGTTTTTATTAGTTTTACATTATTTTGAATGAAAATAAAATAGCCTACTAAGTCTAAATCAGTCTACACACATGATTAATTGGTCAAAAGGAGCATTTATTAACATGATTTTGTCGTTTGGAATTGAAAGTTAGCCTAGCGAGGGAAACTCAGAACTAGACTTGAAGTTGGTGAAACGTAGAGGTTATAAGGCTTTTTAAGATTTTCATAAACTGTGAATATATAAACAGGTGACAGCTGAGTGAATGTGAGCTTCAGGTTGGGTGAGGGCGGGGCTGGGTGTACTTTAAGGCAGAGTCCTGATCCAAACTAAAGCCTTTAATCTGAGCAGGATGTAGGATCCGTTAATGCTCCGCTGACTAGAAACAAAGCTGGAACCAAACATCACAGCAGCATGAAGCCTGAAGGCTGCAGGCTTCATGCTGCTGCAGTAGACAGGGACGCTCTGTGGTAATTAATGCACCTGATGCAAACCAGCAGCCCAGTGTGAAGCCTTTACACCAGGGGGCTCAAACTGCCGGCCCGCGGGCCAATTGTGGCCCTCGTGATGATATTTTGTGGCCCCCACCTTGATATGAAAGTTTAATGTGAGTTTTATATGAATGGCACTTTACTGTGTTGAGTGTGGAAGGTCCCTTTAATTACTGTTTTTGGTAATTTTGTGTCTTTTTTTGGTCATTTTATTTCTTCTTTAAGTAATTTAGTTTTTTCTGTCATCTTGTGTCTTTTTTGGTCATTTTGTATCTTTTTTTGGTCATTTTGTGTCTTTTTTGGTCATTATATATCTTTTTTTGGTCATTTTGTGTCTTTTTTGGTCATTTTATATCTTTTTTGGTCATTTTATATCTCTTTTTGGTCATTTTGTGTCTTTTTTGGTCATTTTGCATCTTTTTTTGGTAATTTTGTGTCTTTTTTTGGTAATTTTGTGTCTTTTTTTGGTTATTTTGTGTCTTTTTTTGGTTATTTTGTGTCTTTTTTTGGTTATTTTGTGTCTTTTTGTTTCTTTTTTGGTCATCTTGTGTCTTTTTTGGTCATTTTGTATCTTTTTTGGTCATTTTGTGTCTTTTTTTGGTCATTTTGTGTCTTTTTTTGGTCATTTTGTGTCTTTTTGTTTCTTTTTTTGGTCGTCTTGTGTCTTTTTTGGTCATTTTGTATCTTTTTTTGGTCATTTTGTGTCTTTTTTGGTCATTTTGAATAGCGTAACAGGTTTTAATGGTAGAAATGAGGTGATGCTTTCCTGCCTTAAATGGGTTAAATAATCCTCATCAGAGGATTGTGTGATAAGTGCCACAGGTCTGAACATCACCTCCAGGTCACTGAACACATCATTCATCAACATGAAGCTTTTATTCCCGGCTCATATTTACCTGTGGAGGGTTCTCAGAGTCCTCAGCCGGATACTTGAGCAGACGCAGAACTCTAGAAAGCTGCAAGAGAAGAAGAGAAGCTCAGTAAGAACCAGAACTAGTGATCAGGTTCAATACAACAGCTATTCTCAACCTGGGGGTCGGGACCCCAATTGGGGTCGCGAGATGATTTCTGGGGGTCACCAAATCATTTAGGAAGTCAGCTCTGTCTCCACTGTGTTAAAGTGTTCATGTGTTTGCCTTTTTGGTCACTTGATGTCTTTTTTTTTTGGTCATTTTGTGTGTTTTTTGGTCAATTTGTGTCTTTTTTGGTCCTTTTGTGTCTTTTTTTGATCATTTTGTGGTCAATTTGTGTCTTTTTTGGTCATTTTGTTTCCTTTTTTGGGTAATTTTGTTTCTTTTTTGGTAATTTTGTGTCTTTTTGGTCATTTCGTTTCCTTTTTGTGGTCATTTTGTTTGTTTTTTGGGTGATCTGAACTGTGCGTGTGAGATTGTGTTCAGTGAGCGGGGGTCACGGACAACATGCATGTTAAATTGGGGGTCGCGACTCAAAAAGGTTGAGAACTACTGCAATACAAGAACATCTCCAGGAGAGTCCTGGTGGTTCAAACACTCACAGACAACAGGAACAACAAGTCCACTACGAGTTGGGACAAGCGTCTGGGATTATCTACAGAACTTTAATACATAAAACACTGTAGTAACTGACACAATACACAACTACGTCTGCAGCAGGGTGTGTTTATATAAAGAACATAAACATAAAGACAGAACAGATGTGTGAATATTTTAACAGTGATTATCGACATGAGACAATCAGGTTCAGCAGGAAACCAGTTAATGTGTTTATATGTATTTTATGAAGCTGGTTATCATTAAAACAAGCAGACGGTCGGTGATAAAATGTCTCAAAGGTGACTAGAGATGGAACCATTAGTCAGCTAATCAATGAGGGAAACGACAGGAGAATTTATTTACTATTTTGATTGAACTGATTTATTGTGAAGAAAATGTCGTTTTCAGCTTCTCAAATGTGGAGATTTTCTGCTTTACATCATATTAAATTTAACATCTTTAGGTTTTGGACGACTAACCGAGAAATTAAAACTAAAACTAATGAAAAATCTAAAACTAGTATAACCTTGGTCAAGAGGAAGACAAACCTCAAAGTTAAAATATTAAGTAACGTAAATAAAGTGGTCAGAAAAGTTCGATATTGTAAGAGTTTAAAAAAGTCATAAGATTAAAAAGAAGGTAATAATTTGAAAAAAAGAAATCCTAATTTTACAAGTTATGATATGCAAAGTAATAGAGTCATGGAAAAGATGATTAGACCTCCTTGTTTTCTTTAGTGTCTTGTTCATTTTAATGTCTGGTTCAACTAAAGGTTCATTTGTTTGGACAAATATAATGAAAACAACAAAAATAGATGCAGATTTATTGTGCAGAAAATGCCATTTTCAGGTTCTCAAATGTGGAGATTTTCTGCTTTACATCATATTAAATTTAACATCTTTAGGTTTTGGACATTTAAAGACTTGGACTTAAAGAACTGAGATGGACATTTTTCACTATTTTCTGACATTTTATTGACTGAGAGATTAATCCAAAATAATTAAATATTTCAGCAGATCAATCTCTAAAAAAATAAAATAATAAATAACTGTTAGGGGACACTTTCCCTTTTTGTTTTGCAGTGACAGTTTTTCCTTCCAGCTCAGTTTTGTCCAAATTTTACAGTCAAATGATGAATAGAGGAAACAGGCTCATTTAACCCTCTGGGGTGAAGTTGGTTTCACTTTTAGTCCGGCTCTGAACTGAATTATTCTGACTAGGAGGATGTGATTATCTGTCCGTATATCCTGTCTCTGACACTGTCCCTGTCTGCACCTGCTGAAATGTAAAAACGTATTTTAAAGCTGGTTATGTGTGCAGCAGACGAGACAATATATTCAATAAAAAGAGGAATGTGAAGAGTTTTATATCAGGTGAAACTGCTGGTTGCTTTAACTCTTTGATGCTCAACATATAAACACCTTCTAATGTACAACATTCATTCTTTCCCCATGTTATTAATGCTGCTGTGTTTGAATATCTTTTATTTTATTACAACAGATCATTAAATCAATTTTTCCTTTCATACTTTATGAAGAAAAATAGTTTTTGTATTATTACATCAAGTTTAAACACATGGGTCTAAAATGACCTTGTGCATTAGAAGAGTAGTGATACAAAAAGTGATTCACTGAATTAACAATGTGAGTATATGTGTAACTATGTTTGTCTTATTTTGAAGGTTTAACTTTAAAAGAGTTGTTAGAACCACCAGATTACATTGGAAAATCACATGTTTTAACATTTCAGACTTATTAGAGCCACCAAATAATAATTTCCATTGGAAAAAACACCAATTTAACAAACGAGGATAGTTAATATTTGTGTCTTCTTTGTCAGGTTTTAAATTGATAAATATATAAACACCTTCTAATGACCAACATGGGTCAGAAATCACCTTGTGCATTAGAAGAGTAGTGATAAAAAAAGGGTTTTTATTCAAAAAGTAAGAAATGAAAACATAAAATTAGGATGTATGACGATCAAAAACAAGTTATTGGAGGAAAACCTGCAATACTGAATGATGAAATAAATTTATTGCAAATATATAGAATATAAAACCTTGTCTGGTCACTTTAGAGCATGTTGGGCATTAAAGGGTTAATTGTGTTTCGGGTTGTTTTGCTTTTCTGTCCTTCTGTACAAACTGTGATTACTATCAACAATAAAAAAGATACAGTCTAGGAAATATGTCTGTAATCAGTGGAGCAATGTTGATAACATTACAATATCAGAATATGACAAATAATCTGCAACATCACAAATGAAATATTCACCATAATTAACCCTGTTGCAGAACATCTTACATGACTGGATTTGACAAATGCAAACGCTGCATCAAATACGGTTAAAGAACTGAAGTTTCATATTTTTTATCTTTCTATTAGTATAATTGTTAATGTTTCTGTTTCTCTGCTCTTTTGCCTCCCTTTATATTATTATAATACTATGGGTTTTTTTTATTGCATTGTTTTGTTTTGTGGGTTGTCTCTTTTTTGTGGTTCTTTGTTCTAATGTACCCTTTAAAAAACAATAATGTGGAAAACAGCTGTGGAATAAGTTATGTCTTGTACTGATGCTTATGAATGCTAATTTCCAATAAAAAAAAAGAACTGAAGTTTCTTATCAAACAAACCCTGATTTCAATAATAATTTTGCCATCTGAGACTTTATTTTACTTGGAAAAAGTTCCTGTACAGCTGTTTGTCTTAAGACAACACATCATTTGTACAGTGAAAAACAAACAGTTTGGGTTTTTTTAAAACATTCCTTTAAATACACTAAAAAATAGTTGCATTTGTGTTTTTATGGAAGATTACAAATCTTCTCTTAGAAACAAGAAGATGCTACTCTCTGCTGTTCTTAAGACTCTTTTTATGCAAAGTTTAGTTTTTTAATTACCTGTGAATATTTATTAAGTTGTAACACTTTTTTACTGTTAAATAAGTTAACTGCAGATATAGTGCTTTTGCAAAAAATGCAGGAAATAACATTTGTCTCATCTGTATAATAATTATTGGATTCAAAAACACCACCAGCATTATACAGTCATGGAAGAGATTATTAAGCCTCCTTGTTTTCTTCAGTTTCTTGTTCATTTTAATGTCTGGTTCAACTAAAGGTTCATTTGTTTGGACAAATATAATGATAACAACAAAAATAGCTGCAGATTTATTGTGCAGAAAATGCCATTTTCGTCTTCTCAAATGTGGAGATTTTCTGCTTTTTTCTGCTTTACATGATAACAAATTTAACATCTTTAGGTTTTGGACGACTAACCGAGACATTTAAAGACTTGGACTTTTTTTTTTTTTTCCAATAATGATAACAACAACAAAGATAGCTGATAAGAGTTTAATTTAAGAGCTGATATAGATACATTTAACATGGTTTTCTTGATAATAAGCAAAATCATGATCAAGAAAACCATGTTAAATGTCTGGATATGGCCAAACAATGTACCTTTAGTTGTACCAGACATGAAAATGAACAAAGAAATGAAGAAAACGATGGTCTAATAAGTTTTCCCATGACTGTATAAACACCCTGATCTCTAAATGTCGACATGAACCTTTGAACAACACATGTTGGTCAACCACTAATTCACTTTAAAGTCAGCAAACAGCGACATTGACTCATTGACAAGACAATGTAAGTTGATCCATGTAAACCAGGGGGGCCAAATTTGGCCCGCAGTGTAATTTTATTTGGCCCACGAGCCAATACCAAATTATTATATTATTATTGTACTATAAAAGCTGACCCGCCGGTATTATACGGCACATTTACCGCTAATACTAGATTTATTATTGTTATTTTATTTTTAAATGTATTAACCTGTTGAAAAACTTTGTTTTGATATTTAAATCAGAAGGATGCAAATAGAAAAGAGGCATACGATTTTTATTTAATTTTAATTTAATAAATTAATGACACTGATGTGTTTTTTATTTGAAATTTGATTTTGCATGTCTGCACTATTTAGTTATATATTGTATGTTTATAAGCGTTGCTGGTTCCATATTTAATGTTAAAGCAAAACATGTTTGGTATATATTAAAAGGTTTATTTGTTCAATGTTGGCCCGCGATTTTATTCAAGTTTTACATTTTGGCCCATTGTGTATTTGAGTTTGACAGCCCTGCTGTAAACAATCAGACAGGTTGACAGGTTGACAGTTGCTGATGTGATGACAACCAGAGATGTGTGTGATTACAACACCGCAGCATGTCGTACGTCATACAACATGTCAACTGTTGCTCAACATGAGCAACATGACCAGACCGGTCCACGGAGGACACTTTCCCACAGTCTGGGACGGGCTGAGTGGGTGTGAGCCACCAGCAGGACCGGGTCCCAGCAGGACCGGGTCCCAGCAGGACCGGGTCCCAGCAGGACCGGGTCCCAGCAGGACCGGGTCCCAGCAGGGACTCACCTGCCTGCAGGTGAACTCAGTCAGCCATCAGGTCCCGTCCCAGGCAGCAGAGTGTTTCTCTGAAGCTAACGGCTACATTAGCTCCCTGCTGCCTGTTACACTCTTTATTAACCAACAACAGACAACCAGTCAGCCACTTTAACTCAACATGAATATATATATGTCATTTCTAATAATTAGCTATGATTTAAAGCGTTGTCGTCACTGTTTGGACATCATTTTTTCTTTTCTTTTTAACTCTTAGTTGTTTGCTAGCAAGCCGGTGTTGATAACAACCAAAATCATTATGATAATAAAAACCATGTTAAATGACTAGATATCAGAAGATCTAATATTTTTTTCCATGACTGTATTTTTGGTCATTTTGTGTATTTTTTAAATTCATTTTTACATCTATTTTTGTCATTTTGTGTGTTTTTTTGGTCATTTTAACATCTATTTTTGTCATTTTGTGTCTCTTTTGGTCATTTTTACATCTATTTTTGTCATTTTGTGTCTTTTTTGGGCATTTTTACATCTATTTTTTTTATCATTTTGTCTTTTTTGGTCATTTTTACATCTAATTTTGTTCATTTTGTGTCTTTTTTAGTGATTTTTACATCTATTTGTTAGTCATTTTGTGTCTTTTTCGGTCATTTTTACATCTACAGTCATGGAAACATTCTTGATAATAACCAAAATCATCATCAATAAAACCATGTTAAATGACTAGATATCAGCTCTTAAATTAAACTCTTATCAGCTAGTTTTGTTGTTATCATTATATTTATACAAAACGAATTAACCTTTAGATCATTAAAATGAACAAGAAACTGAAGAAACAGCCGCACACACCAGTGCGGGGGGCAGCAGATAGCTCGGAAACCAGTTAGGACATAACACCGGCTAGGCTAGGCTAGGCTAGGCTAGGCTAACGGTTAAATAAAACCCTAACAGTTGACATTTCTCCCGTCAGTTATAAACTAAACTTTACAGATAATTATGGTAAAGTTCCCGTCGGCAGCAGCACTAAGGTGACCCGGAGTAGATAAAGTGTCTTATAAAAGGTGACTCTGTCTTTAAAAGCGACATTTGTTGGGTCTGAACTTGTGTTAGCTCCGTGTTAGCCTAGCCTAGCCTAGCCTAGCCTAGCCTCGTTATGTTAGCTCCGTGTTAGCCTAGCCTAGCCTAGCCTAGCCTAGCCTCGGACCCACCTGGACGTGTGAGACCACCAGGCTCTTGTTGCCCTCCCCGTGGTACTTCCAGTCCTTCTCCTCCATCTTGTCCAGCTCCATCACACCGGCGCCGGCTCGCGGAGCTCCGTTAACGGCCAGAGAGTCACACAGCACGACGGCACGGAGACATACAGGTCGGTCCTCCCGGTAGCTCACTGATCCAGCCCGGCCCCGGCTCACCATAGATATCTATGCGGCGCACCATAGGGATCGATGCGGCTCACACCCAGCAGACCTCCGCTTCCGGCCAGCACTTCACAATAAAAGCCCCGGCCGTTAGAAGGACAATAATAAAGTTGTGAACTTCATCACAGTATATATATATATATATATATATATATATACAGGCAAGCTGACAGTCTTGCCTGGGCCCAGGACGAGATTATCTTAGATGGGCCCCCCGCGCCCAGATCTCTCCTTTTCTCTTGTTGTTCCTCTCCTCTCCTCTCCTCTTTCTTTATAAGCCATGACTAAATGTGCAGCTATTTACCCTGCAGATTATAAGTATATATTTTGAAATAAGGGGCTAATTCCCATCTTTCAAGTATAATATCCCTGATTTACAAAAAGCTTTTTTGCAGATAGCCTATTTGTGCAATGAGCTTTATGAATCTATTTTATACTTAAAAAATAAATTAAATATTAATTTAATAAAACATTGCAAGCAAAAACATTCTCTCCTGTTCCTCTCCTCTCCTTTCCTCTCCTCACATCTCTCTTTGACAAGAGACAATAATGGTTAAGATTAACAAACTACACATGCGCTGTTGCTAAATACACTCTTCATATGTATTGGAATTCTGACACTAGCAGGAAAATAACTGACTAAATAAATAAACTATAAATGCATCACTCTCTCTGTCACCTGCCAGCTGCTGGATCTCTCCCCTCTCTGTCTCATCCTCTCTGACGGAGCTACCAAACTTTGTTTCTGTCAAAGATAACGTGTTGTGTCAGGCTTTCATACAAGCTAATGGACGTTAACATTAGAGCGAGCTTGTTAGGTGACGTCACAAGGCTGTAAACATTGGCTGCGCTGTTTCTTACCTTGCTCTACGTTCACTTTACTAGTCCCAGCTTCACCTCACCACCTTTTTAAAAAATACTTGTTCATAAAATAAGGCCTCCATTTTCTTCTTCTTGTCTTCTCTTTTCTTTCCGTTTCTGAGCACCGGACTTGTGTTTACCGGACATTTTGAGCGAACTTCAAATCAAACGGCAACATCAAAGTTTGATCAGTGGCCAAACCATTTCTGTGTTGGGGGTGGGGGGGGGTTCTTGACCACTAGTTCAAGGACAATTAGGAAGAAAACAAATAAAAAGCTTTTAACTCAAATACATATTACATATTTTTTCCACAAATAGGCCTATTTCATTTTGTTTTAATCATTCCATAATTTAATGAGGGCACAGTTCTGGGCCCCCCCCCCTACCCTGGGCCCGGGACAGCAGACCCGTTTGTCCCCCCCTATCGGCGGGCGTGTATATATATATATATATATATATATATATATATATATATATACTGTATATATATATATAGTATATATATATGTATATATATATATATATAGTATATATATATGTATATATGTATATATATATATATATATATATATATATATATATATACAGTATATATATATATATATATATATATATATTTATTTATTTATTTTTTATTTTTTATTTTTTCATCAATATCTTTATTGATGGAGACATAAAGTGACACAAAATGACAGAAAAAAACTAAATTACTTAAAAAAGACACAAAATGACCAAAAAATACACCAAATTACTAAAAAAAAAAAAGACAAAATTATTAGAAAAAGACACAAAATTGCTAAAGAAAAAGACACAAAATTATTAGAAAAAGACACACAATTACATTTATATATATATTTAAATATGTATATAATATATATATGTATATGTAGATATATATATATTTTTTTTTTTATTTTTTATTTTTTCATCAATATCTTTATTGATGGAGACATAAAATGACACAAAATGACAGAAAAAAACTAAATTACTTAAAAAAGACACAAAATGACCAAAAATACACCAAATTACTAAAAAAAAAAAAGACAAAATTATTAGAAAAAGACACAAAATTGCTAAAAAAAAAGACAAAATTATTAGAAAAAGACACAAAATTACATTTATATATATATTTATATATAATATATAATATATATATCCATCCATCCATTTTCTATACGGTGCAACTTTTTCCAATATTACGGTAAAATGATATTAGCACTGTTGATTTCACGTTTAAGATTGCCATTTTATTCCATATTTGAGTGCATAAATAAAAAGTTTTTCCATCAAAAGAAACGCTGTTCTGCCATATAATTGACAAGAAAATACTTTATAAATGCTGCATAAATTAAATATTTTACTATTAAATATTACAGTATATTTCTGTTAGAGATATGGTGTTTAGTACATTTAACAGGGAGAAAAAGTATTTTTACAAAAAAAAAAATGCAAAAATGATGGATTGTATATTTTTGCTACAAACACGGTGTCAGAGTATTTGTTATAAAAACTGTAAAAAAAATTACAGTTTTGTCTGATATAAACATTTACAGTGTTTCATTGTTACTGAAACTGAATTAACTCATTTATCATTTTACGTCTTTTACTGTCGTGGTTTAGCAGTTTTTCACCCTAAAATCTTTTTTTTACAGTGTGTTGTAAATATAATTTATATTACATGGAACACTTTTGGATTTTCTGGCCTTTGGACTCTGGAGCTTCAGAAAAAAGTCAACAAATCCTCCCAACTGCTGCAGAGATGTGATTGGCTGCTGCTGGTTTTATATGAAGGAGCTGACTGACTGGTTCTGGTTGTGATCAGCTGCTGTTCTGCCTGTTGCTCGTGTTCCTGAGCACTTTGTTAGAGTAGACAAACATGGGCATTAAGTTATCCTCAGAGGCAGTGTATTTCAGCGTTGCTCTTGGGTTGTATGATTTGTCATTAAATCAGGCGTGTCTCTTCCCAGATATCGGCCTGGATGAGTCTCTGCTGAAGTATTCTGGTACCAACTCTACTGCTGAGCTGCAGTCTTACTCCGACGGGCTCCTCGACACGGTGCCGGGCTACGTCAACAGTTTGGGATCTGCTTTGGGTGCGTTTACATCAGTCCCGAATGCTGTTGGACTTGGAGCTTTGGTGATTTCCATGATCATCGAGATGTGCATCAAGAGCAGCAGTGAGCCTCAGGAGAAGACGTACAGCATGCTGCAGAGAGTGTTCGGGGAGGAGAAAGCTTCCGACGTCCGGGACACGATGTCAGAGTACCTGAAGCGCCATCGCATCTTCATCAACAATGAGCAAAGCTTAGGGGTGGAGCTCCAGAGGCTGGAAGCCCAGCTGAGCAACCACCTCACCACCCTGAAGAACTCCCTGCAGCAGGACGGACAGATGAGCACCCGCGGCTTCAAAATCTGGATCAACGGAGTTTCCTTCCACGTCCAGATGATGATCCACCAGGCTCGGCTCAGTAATCACACCATAAAACCTGCTGCACAGTCTGAGAATGAAATCCAAGCTGCCATAGATCTCTATCTGCTGGATCTGGACAACATGCTGCAGAAATACAAGACGTTCATGATCAATAGTAAATTTGCTAAATATTTCATAATCTCGGCTTTTAACAATAATAGAATTGACTGTAGCATGGCCAATAATGACACTATAGAAATACCTTGCAAAAAGGTTGAACCCGATGAGTATGACCCCTGTGGAGATGTTGGTTTGATGGAGGCTTACATGGATCTTCTTTTCACAAGATATGAACCCATCTCTGGGTTAAAGAGTCATTTTTTAGATATCAAGCGAAGCCTCACTTCTCTCATCAGTCAACGTGATTCTTTCACTCTGAACCACACTACACTTCAATAATTGGGCATAAAATAATGTGACAGAAAAGTATCTTAGAATAATAGTTTGTCATTATAAATGTGTGATCAAGTGGTAACAACTTGTTTTCATGTTTATTTGATCACTTTTCTGTTCCACTGTCCAGAGATGTGTTAATGTCTTTTCCACTAACATGTAACCGAGATATAAAATGCTTCAATAAATGTTTGTTTTTTCAAATAAACTGCTTTGAATGTTTTGTATTTGAGATATTTTGTCGCCTCAGTTAGTTAGAGCATTTTAACAGAAACACAAACCAAATATTGTCACATCAGAAAAAGGTCAGCCTGTCCTGTGATTGGTCGGCTGGACCGATGACTGTTTATTGATTTTCACAGCACAGAGTGAAAAACAAACAAACACAAAGAACAAACAAACAAATAAAAAAATAAAACACTGGGCTATACTACACTACAACTCGGCTCACAGACACAAAGAAAAATACATATCAACACATGATTCAGAAATGATATAGATACAAAAATAAATGCCAGTTAAGCATTAAGTCCTGTGTAAATCCTCGTGTAAATATGGTTGAAATATTCATACCAATGTAAAACATAAAAGGGTCCCATGTTCTATGAAGGATGTTTATCATGCAGCAAACATGTCAGATAGTCAAAAGATAAATATTCTATTATAACATTATGCTATTGTGTTCTAGAGGTAAACTTTATCTCTTATCCACTTTAAGAGAATTAGTTAGAGCATATTAACAGAAACACAAACCAAATATTGTCACATCAGAAAAAGGTCATCCTGTCCTGTGATTGGTCGCTGGACCGATGACAGCTGATGTGCAAAAGGAAATAAATAACTAAACGTATTTACTCTTTGTTGTTTACGCGATGTTGCTACTCAGACTTCTGTCGGGTTAAATATTTGTTTTTAGCTCTAAACTTCTGGACCTTGGACAGGAGCGTAACATCATGGTGGTGGGCCCCGGAGACCGCACACACACACGCTATTATCTCCATCAGGGGATAAAGTGGGCTGGAACACTCAGAAACTGTGTTGTGGCACCTCAGATAAATGAAAAGGTAAAAAGATTCATTCATATCAACAATCGTGCGGTGCAAAAACTGAAATCTAAGTAAGATAAATATCTCAGATCAAGGGGATATCTGCTTATTTTCTGTCTGATCAGATAGTTCTTCTAAGTCAGCAGTTTTTATTTTAGTCTGTTTCACTTGTTTGATATAAAGATTTCTGTTATGGTTTGAATGAGCTGGACCCAAAAAGCACACGATGGGAATGATAAATCAACCACAGCAGTTTATTGTGAGGGGGGAAAGGTGAGGCGGCGTCTCCAGACGCAGGGGGGAAGTCAGGGCTGGGTGTGCTCGGAGGCTGGCAAGCCGAGGGGGTTCGAGGCAGGGGGAGAGGGAGGCAGGAAGCCAGGTAGGGTTGGTGGCTAGAGCTGGTGGGTGCTGTGGCTGGGCAGAGTGAGCGCTGGATCCTGGAGGCAGAGCACAGACAACACAGGTTAGAAATTCAATCAGAAATCTCAAGTTATAAGCTCACACAGTTCGCACAGGACGATCTACCCTGAAGCAGTGGAACAATCTGGCAGCGAGAGCCCAGGAGGCTCTTAAATACAGCTCCTGATGATGATGAGCCACAGGTGTGTGCAGTCAGCTCCTCAGCAACCCAGCAAGCCACGCCCACCTCTGCCAAGAGAAACACAAAACAACCCCCAGCCTCCACACACCACAGTACCCCCCCTCTAAATGACGCCTCCAGGCGTCCTCCCAGGCTTATGAGGGAACTCACGATAGAACTCACCCAATAACTGCGGGTCCAGGATGAGGCGGCGAGAAATCCAGGATCGCTCTTCTGGACCGTATCCCTCCCAGTCCACTAAATACTGAAAACCACGCCCCCGACGCCTCACATCCAAAATCTTGTGCGCAGTGCAGGCAGGATGGCCATCAACGGTCAGGGCGGGAGGAGGGGGCTCGGCCGGAGGGCTAAGGGCACTGGAAGACACGGGCTTTAGTAGAGAGACATCGAAAGTAGGATGAATTTTCATTGAGTCAGGCAATTTCAGTCTCACAGCAGATGGATTAATAACACTCTCAATCTCAAATGGACCAACAAAGCGGGGGGCCAGCTTCCGTGACTCCACCTGCAGAGGGAGATCCCGTGTAGATAACCAAACCTTCTGCCCGGGTTGATACTGGGGAGCGGGAGAGCGATGTCTATCTGCTAGCATTTGGTTGCGCTTAGCAGAGTGAGAGAGTGCTGCTCGGGTGGACTTCCACACCTCCTGAACCTGAAGATGTGCTCGAACTGAAGGCACTGCTGCCACACGCTCCTGAGTGGGGAACAGAGGTGGTTGAAAACCATTAGCTGCCATGAATGGGGACATACCTGTGGCTGAGCTGACAAGGGAGTTGTGGACATATTCAATCCACGGCAACTGAATGCTCCATGAAGAGGGATGCTTGGCGGAGACACACCGAAGAGCTGCCTCCAAATCCTGATTGGCCCGCTCTGTCTGGCCGTTGGATTGAGGGTGGTAGCCGGAGGTAAGACTGGAGGAAGCACCAATAGCTCTGCAAAAAGCTCGCCACACTTGAGATGTAAACTGGGGGCCTCGATCCGAAACAATGTCCAAAGGGATACCATGAATCCTGAATCCATGAATCCTTGTGTGACACAAGTAGGTCCGCTGTCTCGAGAGCAGAAGGTAATTTGGTGAGAGGGACAAAATGAACAGACTTAGAGAAACGGTCAACTATAGTGAGGATGACAGTGTTCTCTTGATGGTGGCAGGCCAGTGACGAAGCCCACAGCTACCAAGGGCGGCTGGGGTTGGTAGGGGGCGTAGCAAACCTGCTGGTGGACGATGGGAAGCCTTTCCTCGAGTACAGATAGAGCAGGCCGCCACAAACTCCCTAGTGTCCTGTGTAATGCCCGGCCACCAGAAGCACTGCTGGAGGAACTGAAGAGTCCGCAGAAAACCAGGATGGCAGGTGAGATTTGATGAATGCCCCCACTGCAACACTTGGGAGCGAACAGTCTCCGGGACAAACAGGCGATCAGCTGGGCCTCCCCCCGGATCTGGTTGGGAACGCTGAGCTGCTTTCACCACAGACTCAATTCCCCAATGTGCAGCTCCCACTAAACAAGAGGAGGGCAGAATGGGCACTGACTCAGAAATGGCTGCATCAGGGGAAAACTGGCGAGAGAGGGCATCTGGCTTCGAAACCTGGTCGCCTGACCTGCCTGGTCGAAACGAGAGTGTGAAGTTAAAGCGGCTGAGGAATAGAGACCAACGGGCTTGACGAGAATTTAGACGTTTAGCCGAATGTAGATAAGCCAGATTCTTATGATCAGGCCAGATGAGAAAGGGTTTTGGATCCTTCCAGCCAGTGCCTCCATTCTTGAAGTGCCAACACAATAGCCAACAGCTCACGATTTCCCCGGTACACCCCGTACACCGCTCGACTTATGTCTGTTGCAGTTCCCAGCATTGATTCTTTAGTAAGCCTCAATGTGGCCCTATCTTCCTGCCCTAAACATCACATCAGGACAGAGCCCACTGGTCAACACGTTCCCCTCAGTCATGGTGTTAGAATTGTTAAGTTCACAGAGTCAGTTCCCACAATGCCTTGTGTCTTGAATACCAAGTAGGTCGCCGCCTACTTCATGTCCCACCATGCAGGAAAACCCAAATTTCTTTCACAGATGGATTGTATATTTTTGCTACAAACACGGTGTCAGAGTATTTTACAGTGGAGGATTGTATTTTAAATGAAAATTAAAACTGTAAAAAAAAATTACAGTTTTGTCTGATATAAACATTTACAGTGTTTCATTGTTACTGAAACTGAATTAACTCATTTATCATTTTACATCTTTTACTGTCATGGTTTAGCAGTTTCTCACCCGAGAATCTTTTTTTACAGTGTGTTTTAAACATCATTTATATTATATGGGACACTATTGGATTTTCTGGCCTTTGGACTTCAGAGAAAAGTCAACAAATCCTCCTAACTGCTGCAGAGATGTGATTGGCTGCTGCTGGTTTTATATGAAGGAGCTGACTGACTGGTTCTGGTTGTGATCAGCTGCTGTTCTGCCTGTTGCTCGTGTTCCTGAGCACTTTGTTAGAGTAGACAAACATGGGCGCTGAGTCATCATCTCCAGAGACATTTTATCCCAGCCTTGCTCTTGAAATGTATGAATTGTCATTAGAGCATCCGTGTATCTTCCCAGATATCGGCCTGGATGAGTCTCTGCTGAAGTATTCTGGTACCAACTCTACTGCTGAGCTGCAGTCTTACTCCGACGGGCTCCTCGACACGGTGCCGGGCTACGTCGAGAGTTTGGGATCTGCTTTGGGTGCATTTAAATCAGTCCCGAATGCTGTTGGACTTGGAGCTTTGGTGATTTCCCTGATCATCGAAATGTGCATCAAGAGCAGAATTCAATCTCAGGAGAAGACGTACAGCATGCTGCAGAGAGTGTTCGGGGAGGAGAAAGCTTCCAGCGTCCGGGACACGATGTCAGAGTACCTTAAGCGCCATCGCATCTTCATCAACAATAAGCAAAGCTTAGGGGTGGAGCTCCAGAGACTGGAAGCCCAGCTGAGCAACCACCTCACCATCCTGAGGAACTCCCTGCAGCAGGACGGACAGATGAGCAGCCGCGGCTTCAAAATCTGGATCAACGGAGTTTCCTTCCACGTCCAGATGATGATCCACCAGGCTCGGCTCAGTAATCACACCATAAAACCTGCTGCACAGTCTGAGAATGAAATCCAAGCTGCCATAGATCTCTATCTGCTGGATCTGGACAACATGCTGCAGAAATACAAGACGTTCAAGAGCAATAGTAAATTTGCTAAATATGTCATACCCGCGTGTTATGGCGGTTATGGAACTTTCTGCTCTCCATCATACTGTTGGATAGACAATGATGACAATGCACATTGCGGCAGAGAGGTTAAACACGTTGCGTATAAACTCTGTGGACATGTTGGTGTGAAGGAGGCTTACATGGATCTTCTTTTAACAAGATATGAACCCATCTCTGGCTTAAAGAGTCATTTTTTAAATATCAAGCAAAGCCTCACTTCTCTCATCAGTCAACGTGATTCTTTCACTGTGAATCACTTCAATAATTGGGCATAAAATAATGTGACAGAAAAGTATCTTAGAATAATAGTTTTTCATTATAAATGTGTGATCAAGTGGTAACAACTTGTTTTCATGTTTATTTGATCACTTTTCTGTTCCACTGTCCAGAGATGTGTCAATCTCTTTTCCTCTAACATGTAACTGAGATATAAAATGCTTCAATAAATGTTTTTTTTTTCAAATAAACTGCTTTGAATGTTTTGTATTTGAGATATTTTGTAGCCTCCCGCAAATGAGATTTAGGGTGCCTCAGTTAGTTAGAGCATATTAACAGAAACACAAACCTAATATTGTCACATCAGAAAAAGGTCAGCCTGTCCTGTGATTGGTCGGCTGGACCGATGACTGTTTATTGATTTTCACAGCACACAGTGAAAAACAAACAAACACAAAGAACAAACAAACAAATAAAAACATTTTTAAAAATAAACACTGGGCTATACTACACTACAACTCGGCTCACAGACACAAAGAAAAATACATATCAACACATGATTCAGAAATTATATAGATACAAAAGTAAATGCCAGTTAAGCATTAAGTCCTGTGTAAATCCTCGTGTGAATATGGTTGAAATATTCATACCAATGTAAAACATAAAAGGGTCCCATGTTCTATGAAGGATGTTTATCATGCAGCAAACATGTTAGATAGTCAAGAGATAAATATTCTATTATAACATTATGCCATTGTGTTCTAGAGGTAAACTTTATCTCTTATCCACTTTAAGAGAATTAGTTAGAGCATATTAACAGAAACACAAACCAAATATTGTCACATCAGAAAAAGGTCAGCCTGTCCTGTGATTGGTCGCTGGACCGATGACAGCTGATGTGCAAAAGGAAATAAATAACTAAACGTATTTACTCTTCGTTGTTTACGTGATGTTGCTACTCAGACTTCTGTCGGGTTAAATATTTGTTTTTAGCTCTAAACTTCTGGACCTTGGACAGGAGCGTAACATCATGTTGGTGGGCCCTGGAGACCGCGCACACACACACACACACACGCTTTTATCTCCATCAGGGGATAAAGTGGGCTGGAACACTCAGAAACTGTGTTGTGGCACCTCAGATAAATGAAAAGGTAAAAAGATTCATTCATATCAACAACCGTGCGGTGCAAAAACTGAAATCTAAGTAAGATAAATATCTCAGATCAAGGGGATATCTGCTTATTTTCTGTCTGATCAGATAGTTCTTCTTAGTCAGCAGTTTTTATTTTAGTCTGTTTCACTTGTTTGATATAAAGATTTCTGTTATGGTTTGAAGTTAGCTGGACCCAAAAAGCAGACGATGGGAATGATAAATCATCCACAGCAGTTTATTGTGAGGGGGGAAAGGTGAGGCGGCGTCTCCAGACGCAGGGGGGAAGTCAGGGCTGGGTGTGCTCGGAGGCTGGCAAGCCGAGGGGGTTCGAGGCTGGGGAAGAGGGAGGCAGGAAGCCAGGTAGGGTTGGTGGCTCGAGCTGGTGGGTGCTGTGGCTGGGCAGAGTGAGCGCTGGATCCTGGAGGCAGAGCACAGACAACACAGGTTAGAAATTCAATCAGAAATCTCAAGTTATAAGCTCACGCAGTTCGCACAGGACGATCTACCCTGAAGCAGTGGAACAATCTGGCAGCGAGAGCCCAGGAGGCTCTTAACCCATTGAAGCCTGGAAAGCGGATACGTCGTTTTGTAGTATATGTATAAGCTCTCAAATACTTTTTGAATTTCATTTCTATCTGCTACAGATAGAAAATTTATTATTTAGTAGACGGCTGAAAAATCTATTATTTAGTAGAAGCGTTGACACTTCTGCTGAATTTCCAGAAAAACTTCAGGTTTTAGGGGCTTATTTTAAAATCGCCCAGAGGTTTACAGGAAGTTTTAGGCGTCGATGGGTTAAATACAGCT
This sequence comes from Centropristis striata, assembly GCF_030273125.1. Taxonomy (NCBI): domain Eukaryota; kingdom Metazoa; phylum Chordata; class Actinopteri; order Perciformes; family Serranidae; genus Centropristis; species Centropristis striata. Next base: position 44,590,543 of record NC_081519.1, on the reverse strand, counting down.
CCTGATGATGATGAGCCACAGGTGTATGCAGTCAGCTCCTCAGCAACCCAGCAAGCCACGCCCACCTCTGCCAAGAGAAACACAAAACAACCCCCAGCCTCCACACACCACAGTACCCCCCCTCTAAATGACGCCTCCAGGCGTCCTCCCAGGCTTATGAGGACACTCACGATAGAAGTCACCCAATAACTGCGGGTCCAGGATGAGGCGGCGAGAAATCCAGGATCGCTCTTCTGGACCGTATCCCTCCCAGTCCACTAAATACTGAAAACCACACCCCTGACACCTCACATCCAAAATCTTGTGCACAGTGCAGGCAGGATGGCCATCAACGGTCAGGGTGGGAGGAGGGGGCTTGGCCGGAGGGCTAAGGGCACTGGAAGACACGGGCTTTAGTAGAGAGACATCGAAAGTAGGATGAATTTTCGTTGAGTCAGGCAATTTCAGTCTCACAGCAGATGGATTAATAACTCTCTCAATCTCAAATGGACCAACAAAGCGGGGGGCCAGCTTCCGTGACTCCACCTGCAGAGGGAGATCCCGTGTAGATAGCCAAAACCTTCTGCCCGGGTTGATACTGGGGAGCGGGAGAGCGATGTCTATCTGCTAGCATTTGGTTGCGCTTAGCAGAGCGAGAGAGTGCTGCTCGGGTGGACTTCCACACCTCCTGAACCCGGCGAAGATGTGCTCGAACTGAAGGCACTGCTGCCACACGCTCCTGAGTGGGGAACAGAGGTGGTTGAAAACCATTAGCTGCCATGAATGGGGACATACCTGTGGCTGAGCTGACAAGGGAGTTGTGGGCATATTCAATCCACGGCAACTGAATGCTCCATGAAGAGGGATGCTTGGCGGAGACACACCGAAGAGCTGCCTCCAAATCCTGATTGGCCCGCTCTGTCTGGCCGTTGGATTGAGGGTGGTAGCCGGAGGTAAGACTGGAGGAAGCACCAATAGCTCTGCAAAAAGCTCGCCACACTTGAGATGTAAACTGGGGGCCTCGATCCGAAACAATGTCCAAAGGGATACCATGAATCCTGAAAACGTGTGACACAAGTAGGTCCGCTGTCTCGAGAGCAGAAGGTAATTTGGTGAGAGGGACAAAATGAACAGACTTAGAGAAACGGTCAACTATAGTGAGGATGACAGTGTTCTCTTGATAGTGGCAGGCCAGTGACGAAGTCCACAGCTACCAAGGGCGGCTGGGGATAGGTAGGGGGCGTAGCAAACCTGCTGGTGGACGATGGGAAGCCTTTCCTCGAGCACAGACAGAGCAGGCCGCCACAAACTCCCTAGTGTCCTGTGTAATGCCCGGCCACCAGAAGCGCTGCTGGAGGAACTGAAGAGTCCGCAGAAAACCAGGATGGCAGGTGAGATTTGATGAATGCCCCCACTGCAACACTTGGGAGCGAACAGTCTCCGGGACAAACAGGCAATGAGCAGGGCCTCCCCCCGGATCTGGTTGGGAACGCTGAGCTGCTTTCACCACAGACTCAATTCCCCAATGTGCAGCTCCCACTAAACAAGAGGAGGGCAGAATGGGCACTGACTCAGAAATGGCTGCATCAGGGGAAAACTGGCGAGAGAGGGCATCTGGCTTCGAAACCTGGTCGCCTGACCTGCCTGGTCGAAACGAGAGTGTGAAGTTAAAGCGGCTGAGGAATAGAGACCAACGGGCTTGACGAGAATTTAGACGTTTAGCCGAATGTAGATAAGCCAGATTCTTATGATCAGGCCAGATGAGAAAGGGTTTTGGATCCTTCCAGCCAGTGCCTCCATTCTTGAAGTGCCAACACAATAGCCAACAGCTCACGATTTCCCACATCATAATTTTGTTCTGCTGATGATAGTCGCTTAGAAAAGAAAGCACAGGGGTGAAGCATCAACTTCCAGCACTTCTCGAGGAATCTGGGTGGAGGAGCACTGGAGCATGGGTGAATAATCCTTTAAGTTGCTGAAAAGCCCATTCAGCTTCATTCAACGCCAAGGGTGAGCCTGGTTAGAGGGCTAAGTTTGCAAAGCTGCAGTTGTTTGCGTGAGGTAGGGATTGAATCTTGAAGCTCGAATCTTAATTTTAATTTTTATCCCACGATTTTGTAACCCATTTTATTCATCACCCAGTTTGTCCTATCTTGATCCTACAGGGAGAGATTCCCCGGTGGCACGTGGGTGGATCACGTTATTCCCACCGGTTCCCCCCCCATCAGGCGCCCTGACCGACCAGAGGGAGGCTCAATGCACGTTGCATCCTCGGGGGACACGGGGAGAACATGCAAACTCCACACAGAAAGGCCCTTTTGCCGACACCGCCCAGCGCTACGGACATCGGAGACATGGAGGTGGGGACACGCCTCCAACGCCCCTGGCGGGAATCGAACCCAGGACCTTCTAGCTGTGAGGCAAGAGCTTATATAAGCTATATGTGAGGGATCTGACGGATAACTAGAGGGCTGCTGATCAAACACTAGAGAGCATTGTAACAGGAAACGGCCACAAGAGCCCACATCACCGGAGTAATGCTCAGGGGGAGGGACAAAAGGTTCCTTTATGGCTGAAGGGAGGAGTGATGGAGCCTGAGAAGAGGCATGCCTGCTCACTGCTGCTGGAGGGTCACCTGGAGGAGTCTGGTTGGACAGCTGAGAGACAATTTGGGCCACGCTGGAATGCAGCTCCTGTAGAGAACTCATGACATCAGCGAGTACTCCGTCATGCCTTCCTAATAGTATTCCTTGGCTGGAGAGGGCTTGCTGAAGTGTGTCTTGGTCTGCTGGGTCCATAGTATTGGCCAGATTGTTCTGTTATGGTTTGAAGTTAGCTGGACCCAAAAAGCAGACGATGGGAATGATAAATCAACCACAGCAGTTTATTGTGAGGGGGGAAAGGTGAGGCGGCGTCTCCAGACGCAGGGGGGAAGTCAGGGCTGGGTGTGCTCGGAGGCTGGCAAGCCGAGGGGGTTCGAGGCAGGGGGAGAGGGAGGCAGGAAGCCAGGTAGGGTTGGTGGCTAGAGCTGGTGGGTGCTGTGGCTGGCAGAGTGAGTGCTGGATCCTGGAGGCAGAGCACAGACAACACAGGTTAGAAATTCAATCAGAAATCTCAAGTTATAAGCTCACGCAGTTCGCACGGGACGATCTACCCTGAAGCAGTGGAACAATCTGGCAGCGAGAGCCCAGGAGGCTCTTAAATACAGCTCCTGATGATGATGAGCCACAGGTGTATGCAGTCAGCTCCTCAGCAACCCAGCAAGCCACGCCCACCTCTGCCAAGAGAAACACAAAACAACCCCCAGCCTCCACACACCACAGTTTCACAGCTTTTGCCTTATTTCAAGAATTTTAAGAAAAATATTCTACATCCAGATAAAAATCTTTGTAGCTGTCTGAAGAAAAGTTGACTAGTTTTTAGTGTGACTTTGCTGGTTTCTATAAATATAATGCCTATCATATCATTATGTCAAGATGATGGCTCTAGCATTTACTGATTATTAATTCAATAATATGTTTCAACATATTGAGAAAATAGGTCACGTGTATTTCATTAGAATCAAGAACAAGCCACTTGTTATCAGTTAGAATACACTAATTCTAAGGTATTTGTGGTTCATTAGATTAGATATTTTTACTGGTTTTGGAAAGTCTTGACAAGACACATTTTATTCTTCCATTGACAGATCATTTTGATATTTTTAAGCAAAATAAACCTAATTTTTGTACTTTCCCCCCTTGTTTTTAAGAGCTGACTTTTTCAGTGTTCGGTGCTTTATTTTCTTCCACTGCTCCGGTTGCACCATCGATATTTACGCCACTGACCTTTGGGCATAATGGGACATTAGAAAATGATCAACAAATGTTCCTGGTTTTATCTGGTTAAATTTGGCTCCAGCTGACTTTTCTCTTTATGCTGCTCATAACATAAACTCTTAAGACATCACTGTAATTTTTGTATTTATCTTTAGTAAAAATCCTTTTTCTCACTGTTAAATGTACTAAACACCATATCTCTAACAGAAATATACTGTCATATTTAATGGTAAAATCTTTAATTGATGCAGCATTTATAAAGTATTTTCTTGTCAATTATATGGCAGAACAGCGTTTCATTTTATAAATAAAAGTTTTTCCATCAAAAGAAACGCTGTTCTGCCATATAATTAAAAAGAAAATACTTTATAAATGCTGCATAAATTAAAGATTTTACTATTAAATATTACAGTATATTTCTGTTAGAGATATGGTGTTTAGTACATTTAACAGTGAGAAAAAGTATTTTTACAAAAAAATAAATGCAAAAATGATGGTGTCGTGGCAATTCTGGTCAATTGCACTAAGTTAGTGGGTGAGCTGGCCAAGAACAAAGCACTCAATACTCTGTTCAGCACAATTTATTAGTACATTCGTATTCCATACACCGCAAAATCCCGAATGACTCTTTCACAATACAGCAAAGTCCCGTACACCGCTCGACTTATGTCTGTTGCAGTTCCCAGCATTGATTCTTTAGTAAGCCTCAATGTGGTCCTATCTTCCTGCCCTAAACATCACATCAGGACAGAGCCCACTGGTCAACACGTTCCCCTCAGTCATGGTGTTAGAATTGTTAAGTTCACAGAGTCAGTTCCCACAATGCCTTGTGTCTTGAATACCAAGTAGGTCGCCGCCTACCTCATGTCCCACCATGCAGGAAAACCCAAATTTCCTTCACAGATGGATTGTATATTTTTGCTACAAACACGGTGTCAGAGTATTTTACAGTGGAGTAATGTATTTTAAATGAAAATTAAAACTGTAAAAAAAATTACAGTTTTGTCTGATATAAACATTTACAGTGTTTCATTGTTACTGAAACTGAATTAACTCATTTATCATTTTACGTCTTTTACTGTCATGGTTTAGCAGTTTCTCACCCGAGAATCTTTTTTTACAGTGTGTTTTAAACATCATTTATATTATATGGGACACTATTGGATTTTCTGGCCTTTGGACTTCAGAGAAAAGTCAACAAATCCTCCTAAGTGCTGCAGAGATGTGATTGGCTGCTGCTGGTTTATATGAAGGAGCTGACTGACTGGTTCTAGTTGTGATCAGCTGCTGTTCTGCCTGTTGCTCGTGTTCCTGAGCACTTTGTTAGAGTAGACAAACATGGGCGCTGAGTCATCATCTCCAGAGACATTTTATCCCAGCCTTGCTCTTGAAATGTATGAATTGTCATTAGAGCATCCGTGTATCTTCCCAGATATCGGCCTGGATGAGTCTCTGCTGAAGTATTCTGGTACCAACTCTACTGCTGAGCTGCAGTCTTACTCCGACGGGCTCCTCGACACGGTGCCGGGCTACGTCAACAGTTTGGGATCTGCTTTGGGTGCGTTTACATCAGTCCCGAATGCTGTTGGACTTGGAGCTTTGGTGCTTTCCATGATCATCGAAATGTGCATCAAGAGCAGAATTCAATCTCAGGAGAAGACGTACAGCATGCTGCAGAGAGTGTTCGGGGAGGAGAAAGCTTCCAGCGTCCGGGACACGATGTCAGAGTACCTGAAGCGCCATCGCATCTTCATCAACAATAAGCAAAGCTTAGGGGTGGAGCTCCAGAGACTGGAAGCCCAGCTGAGCAACCACCTCACCATCCTGAGGAACTCCCTGCAGCAGGACGGACAGATGAGTAGCCGCGGCTTCAAAATCTGGATCAACGGAGTTTCCTTCCACGTCCAGATGATGATCCACCAGGCTCGGCTCAGTAATCACACCATAAAACCTGCTGCACAGTCTGAGAATGAAATCCAAGCTGCCATAGATCTCTATCTGCTGGATCTGGACCACATGCTGCAGAAATACAAGACGTTCAAGATCAATAGTAGATTTGCTAAATATGTAATACCCGCGTGTTATGGCGGTTATGGAACTTTCTGCTCTCCATCATACTGTTGGATAGACAATGATGACAATGCACATTGCGGCAGAGAGGTTAAACACGTTGCGTATAAACTCTGTGGACATGTTGGTGTGAAGGAGGCTTACATGGATCTTCTTTTAACAAGATATGAACCCATCTCTGGCTTAAAGAGTCATTTTTTAAATATCAAGCAAAGCCTCACTTCTCTCATCAGTCAACGTGGTTCTTTCACTGTGAATCACAATACACTTCAATAATTGGGCATAAAATAATGTGACAGAAAAGTATCTTAGAATAATAGTTTTTCATTATAAATGTGTGACCAGAGATGTGTCAATCTCTTTTCCTCTAACATGTAACTGAGATATAAAATGTTTCAATAAATGTTTGTTTTTTCAAATAAACTGCTTTGAATGTTTTGTATTTGAGATATTTTGTCGCCTCAGTTAGTTAGAGCATATTAACAGAAACACAAACCAAATATTGTCACATCAGAAAAAGGTCATCCTGTCCTGTGATTGGTCGCTGGACCAATGACAGCTGATGTGCAAAAGGAAATAAATAACTAAACGTATTTACTCTTCGTTTTTTTACGTGATGTTGCTACTCAGACTTCTGTCGGGTTAAATATTTGTTTTTAGCTCCAAACTTCTGGATCTTGGACAGGAGCGTAACATCATGGTGGTGGGCCCCGGAGACCGTGCACACACACGTGAAGGTGAGTCGCGGACAGTTTGGGGAAGAGAGTTCCAGAGTCGGGGTGCAGTTCGGGAGAAGGCTCTGTCGCCAAAGGATTTGAGTTTAGATGGTGGTACTGTCAGTGAGAGAGTGGAGGAGGATCGGAGGGCACGGGTGGGGCGGTGGGGGATGAGGAGGTCAGACAGGTAAGGGGGAGCCAGATGGTGGAGGGCCTTGAAGGTGAGGAGGAGAATCTTGAAGTTGATGCGCTGTTTGATGGGGAGCCAGTGGAGAGAGTGGAGAACAGGAGTGATGTGTTGGCGGGTGTGGGTAAGGAGGCGGGCAGCAGAGTTTTGGACCAGTTGGAGTTTGTGGAGGGAACGTGAAGGGATGCCAGTGAGGAGGGAGTTACAGTAGTCGAGGCGGGAGGAGATGAAGGCGTGGATGAGGGATTCGGCAGCAGGGGGAGAGAGGCAGTGTCTGATTTTGGCGATGCGGCGAAGGTGAAAGTAGGAGGTCTTGACGGTGGAGCGGACATGAGGATCAAAGGAGAGGGTGGGGTCCAGGATAACACCGAGATTGCGTGCCAGGGGTGGAGGGAGTGATGGTGGAGGTGTCGATGGTGAGTGAGATGGGTCCGGTATTTTTGAGGGTGGATTTGGTGCCTATGAGGAGGAGCTCAGTTTTGTCACTGTTGAGTTTGAGAAAGTTGTGTGTCAGCCAAGATTTTATTGTCGAGATGCAGGTTTCGATGTGGGTTTTGGGTGGGTTTGGTGCTGATGTAGATCTGGGTGTCGTCGGCGTAACAGTGGAAGTCCAGGTTGAGTTTGCGGATGATGTGACCAAGGGGGAAAAGGTAGCAGATGAAGAGGAGGGGTCCGAGGACTGAGCCTTGAGGGACCCCCTGCGTGACTGGAGAGAGAGAGGAAGTGTGGCCGGAGAGGGAGACGAACTGTTGCCTGTTGGTGAGGTAGGAGGTGAGGTAGGAGGTGAGCCAGTCGTGTGCGGTGCCCTCAACACCAAGATGGCGCAGCCTTTGAAGGAGGATGGAGTGGTAGACAGTGTCAAAGGCTGCGCTGAGATCTAGAAGTATCAGGATGTTGAGGGCACCGGAGTCTGCAGAGGTGAGGAGATCGTTGATGACTTTGACAAGGGTGGTTTCGGTGCTGTGAAGTGGGCGGAATCCAGACTGGAGGGGTTCGTAGAGATTGTTGGACTGGAGGTGGGTGTGTAGTTGAGCGGCGACGATGCGTTCCAGGGTTTTGGAGAGGAACGGGAGGTTGGAGATAGGGCGGTAGTTAGAGAGGTTGGCTGGGTCCAGGTGGGGCTTTTTGAGGATAGGGGTGATGGAGGCGAGTTTGTAGACAGTGGGAAAATGACCAAGGGACAAGGACTGGTTGAAGAGGGTGGTGAGGTGAGGGAGGAGGACAGGGAGGCAGGCCTTGGTTAGGGTCGTTGGGAGGGGGTCAAGGGAGCAGGTGGTTGTCTTGGATGCGGTTATGATGTCCAGGATGTAGGAGGAGTCGACAGGGGAGACAGCAGTGAGAGGAGGGAAGGGGGGGAGGTCAGGGAGGGGGGGCGGGAGTGGTAGGGGAGGAGAGGTGGTGGAGGGGGAGTTACTGACGGTGGCAGTCAGAGAGCTGTTGATTTCGGAGATTTTGTTGTTGAAGGCAAGGAGGAAAGAGTTACAGAGGTCCGGGGAGGAGGGTGGATTGATGGCTGGTGGCTGGAGCAGTTTGTTGACAGTGGAGAACAGGATGCGGGGGTTCCGGTTGGTGCTGTTGATGAGGGATGAGTAGTGGGCAGATTTGGCAGCATGAAGAGCGTCACGACAGGAGGAGGTGTGTAGTTTGAGAGCTTAGGCGTGGACAGTGAGGTGGGTTTGTTTGAAGAGACGTTCAAGTTGGCGGCCGGTTTGTTTCATGGTGCGGAGTTCAGGGGTGTACCAGGGGGCAGAGTATGTGAATGAGACAGAGGAAGTTTTCCAGGGGGCTAAGGAGTCAAGGGAGTCAGAGAGGATGGTGTTCAGCATGATGGCGTAGTCGTCAGGGGAAGAGGGTGCAGAATCAAGGGGAAGGGCAGAGGATATGAGCTGGGAGAACGTGAGTGGGTTTACTGCTTTGATGTTACGGTAGGAGATGGTGCGCTTATAGGGGGTTATGGGGTGAGGGTAGAGGGGCAGCGAAGAGGATACAGAGATGATCAGAGAGTGGGAAGGGGAGAGGATGGGGGTTGACTATGAGTGGGAAGGAGGAGCAGACAATGTCCAGAGTGTGGCCTTTGGAGTGAGTGGGGAAGTTGATGTGTTGGGTGAGATGAAAGCAGTCCAGAAGAGAGAGGAAGTCAGGTGTCAGTGGAGCATTGGGCTGGTCGATGTGGATGTTGAAGTCACCGGTGAGTAGGAGGCGGGGGGAGAGAGTGGATACAATGGTGAGGAGTTCCGAGAGTTCCGAGAGAAAAAGGGGGTGTGGTTTAGGGGGGCGGTAAATGAGAACAGAGGTAATGGAGTTGGGGAGGGAGAAGGCAAGATATTCAAAGGATAAGATAGGTGGGAGGTTGAGGTTCAGTTCAGTGATGTGTAGTGATTGTTTATGAAGAACGGCAACACCTCCCCCTCGCCCGGAGAGGCGGGGCTTGGCGATGTAACTGTAGTTGGAGGGAGTGGCTTGATTGAGAGCGTAGAATTCCAGGGGCTACAGAGGAAGAGCAAGTCAATGTTGTTGTCCAGTAGTAGTTCAGAAATAACACGTGATTTATTGGAGAGGGAGCGACAGTTCAGCAGTGCGAGGGAGATGGATGGGGGAGCAGGGGGGGGGAAACAAAGGTTGTTGAGGTTGACAGTACGGGACGTGGGGGTGATGGGGGGGCGAGAAGCAGACCAGAGCGGTAGAGGAACCAGAGCCACGGTGGATGTAACGGCGACGGCGAAGGATCCCAGCTTTGCTGGCAGCGGTGGCAGCAACAGCAGGGAGACGGTGGTTGTTGTTGAGACGGTGGAGGTCAGCAGCAGAGTAGATGAGTGGACGGGAAGTAGGTGGAGAAGGAGCCTGGGGTAGCAGAAGTGATAATCCAAGGAGGAGATGAGACGAGGCAGCAGCTGAGAGTAGTCCAGGTAGTGTAGTAGTGATAGCAAGTAGCTGATTAGCTAAAAGTTGGGAGGCAGTGAGAAGTGTGGAGGGAGCGGTGGACCGGGTGTAGACATTGGTGAAGTAAGTGGTGTTGGCTGCCCCAGACCGTACCCGCGGGGCCGGCAAGCCCCACTGTGCCATGACGGCACACAGCTAGGCCATGGCCGACGAGCTGGCAGGTGGAGAGTGGAGTGGAGTGGAGACTCCCCCCCGAAAACGCCGGCCGAATAGCCAAACAGCTGGGCCGTCAGTGAGGGACGCAGCGGGTCGGTCCGGGTTGGCACAATCACCACCACAAACACACAAACGTACTCACCCAAGTACAGGGCGAGCGGTCACACACTTAAAGCGGAGAGGCAGATGGGTCCAGCGGTGGTGGGGTTCAGCCAGCTGTTAGCTAGCTGGCTAACGTAGCTAGTAGTCCATGGATGAGGAAACAGTTGAGTGAAACAGATGAGTGAAACGGATGAGTGCGAGCCGAGCTGCAGAGATGTAGGGAGGACTGGAGAGGCACGAAAACAACCGGACAACACAAACACGAACACGGTCCCGGGACAGAAGCGGCAGTCAACAGACTAGACGCCGGCGTTGCTCCGACCCGGAAGGGGCGACACAGACAGGGAGGAGCGTTGATTTATTATGGTGATAATTATATTATCATTACACTCGACTGAACACTCACTGTTGCAAACCTGCTTCACAGTCTGTGAATGTAATCGAAGCTATAAATTTGTATTTGCAGGACCTGGATAACATGCCAATTTGTGTTTCTCCTTATGGTTTATGCCCTACAGGAGAATGCTATATAGGAAATGGTGACACAAAATGTAAAATATGGTTTCAACACAATCACAAAGATCTCTGGGTTAAAGAGTCATTTTTCAAATATCACTCAAAGCCTCACTTCTCTCATCAGTCAACGTGGTTCTTTCACTCTGAAACACAATACACTTCAATAATTGGGCATAAAATAATGTGACAATCTTCTCAAAAGTCTTAACAATACAGGGAGGTAACAAAAATATTTTTCAAAATATTTCAAATGACAATCAGAAAATCATAATCTTACGAGGTATAATATGCAAGTAATTGTTTTTCCGAAAAAAGGTATTCTTATTTATTTGAAAAGTTGTATTGTAAAAGAGTCATATTACAATAATAATAAAGTCATACTTTACAGAAAATGTCATATAACAAGGAGAAAATCATCATTTTACAAGAATAAATCATGATTTGCAAATAGTCATAATTTTATCAGCACAGCCACATTAAAAGAAAATGTCTTCTCTTACAAAAAAAGTCATATTACCAAATGAAAAACAAGGTTATAATATATTTATGTAGTTGTAATATTTGAAATGTTTTGATTTCATGAGGGGAAAAATGTATAGTATTAAAAACAGGAAAAGTAGTATTTTCATGAGGAAAGCACTAATATTGAGACAAAAAATATTTCCCTAAAAGACTTGAAATGTCTATCATTATATCATCAGCTTATTTTAGTAGTGCTTTTGGTTTTTCTGCTTTTATTTTGAAGCCATTTCCGGTATTATTCTGGTTGACTCAGTACACTTTGATTGGCTGTTTGATTGACAGGTTGACGGACCGCTCCCTGTACCGCTCTTCACTGAGGTCCCGCCCCCTTCACTGTGATTGGTCAGAGCGGATATCAACAGGACTGAAAGAGGCCGGAAAACTTTTATGATTCTGATTCTGACAACAAATACAGAAACACGAGATAATAATTTATTATATGATTAATGAGAATGTAAAACTAGAGCAAGTTTGACCTAAAATACACTTTATTTACTGTTTTTAGATAAATAGACAGACTGTATTCTTCCAGTAATGGAGAAATGAGTTATTGGAGTGTTTTAACTGTCATAATTATGTTCTTAAAAGTTAATTATCTTCAGTGGTGGAAGTATTCAGTATTCAGATCAAAATTAACTTAAAGTATCAAAATGACGTTGTTCTGTTTCCCAAATAGATTGTTTGATCGCAAAAAAAACACAAAATGGCAAAAAATAGATGTAAAAATGACCAAAAAGACACAAAATGACTAAAAAATTGATGTAAAAATGATCAAAAAAGGCAGAAAATGACAACAAAAAGAAAATACGTAGGGTTATCATTTTAAATTGATCATGATTTTAATGTTTAATCTTATATTCAAGCTAAATGTAGAGGAGTAAAATGTTCCTCCTTCTTATTGTAGAAGTTAAATAACTTCTCGTAGCTTATGAAAAACCTTCAGGTTTGACTGCAACATTCAGCACTAAAATACTCTGAAATCTTATCTTTATCTGAGTACTTTTCTCTTCTTTCTTCAGGTTTTTGTGTGAATTCTTTCCAGCTTTTATAAATCAAAACCCGCCTCAGAGATCCACCATCAACATTCTGCTGAAGTGGAAACAAAGAAATCCTCCTTTCAGTCTCTGAAGCTTTAATCAACGATATGATGAAAAAATAACATCCACCCTGAGAGGCATAGAGATAAAGAGCTTTCATACAATACGCCAGCCATTTATGGACAATTATACCAAATATAATCCATGAAAAATTAACAACTGTACATTTTAGAACACTTGACACCCTCCAAGTTGTATTCATATTTAAATCTCTTTCTTTTATTTGTAAACCTTATTGTTTTGTCTTTTGATTGTTTTGTCTTTTTTTGTTATTTTGTGTGTTTGTGTCCTTTTTTAGTTATTTGGTGTCTTTTTTAGTGATTTCATGTCTTTTTCTAGTCATTTTTTGGTCATATTGTGTCTTTTTTAGTCATTTTGTGTCTTTTTTTGGTCATATTGTGTCTTTTTTTAGTCATTTTGTGTCTTTTTTTGGTCATTTTGTGTCTTTTTTTTTGGTCATTTTGTCTTATTTTAGTTATTTTATGTCTTTTTTAGTGATTTCATGTCTTTTTTTAGTCATTTTTTGGTCATATTGTGTCTTTTTTAGTCATTTCGTGTCTTTTTTTGGTCATATTGTGTCTTTTTTTAGTCATTTTGTGTCTTTTTTTGGTCATTTTGTCTTATTTTAGTTATTTTGTGTCTTTTTTTGGTCATATTGTATCTTTTTTTTTGGTCATTTTGTGTCTTTTTTTGGTCATATTGTGTCATTTTTAGTCATTTTGTGTCTTTTTTTGGTCATATTGTGTCTTTTTTTAGTCATTTTGTGTCTTTTTTGGTCATTTTGTCTTATTTTAGTTATTTTGTGTCTTTTTTAGTGATTTCATGTCTTTTTTTAGTGATTTCATGTCTTTTTTTAGTCATTTTTTGGTCATATTGTGTCTTTTTTAGTCATATTGTGTCTTTTTTTAGTCATTTTGTGTCTTTTTTAGTCATATTGTGTCTTTTTTTAGTCATTTTGTGTCTTTTTTTAGTCATTTTGTGTCTTTTTTTTAACCATCAACAGCCAAATGAAGTCCCACAGAAGCAGACAGCAGCTCGTTAATTATAAATCAAAAATGTTTTAATACGTATAAAAACAACAAGAAAGACGTCACACACGTATTCACACACACGAGTTCTATACATGATGGATCCTACAGAGACACAAGACAGAGATCTCTACTGGGACCAGAGGACCAGAGGACTCGTTCCTCCTCCTGAGGAGGCTCGTGAGGAGGCTCGTGAGGAGGCTCGTGAGGAGGCTCCTGAGGAGGCTCCTGAGGCTCGTGAGGAGGCTCCTGAGGAGGCTCGTGAGGAGGCTCCTGAGGAGGCTCCTGAGGAGGCTCGTGAGGAGGCTCGTGAGGAGGCTCCTGAGGAGGCTCCTGAGGAGGCTCCTGAGGCTCGTGAGGAGGCTCGTGAGGAGGCTCGTGAGGAGGCTCGTGAGGAGGCTCCTGAGGAGGCTCGTGAGGAGGCTCCTGAGGAGGCTTGTGAGGAGGCTCCTGAGGAGGCTCGTGAGGAGGCTCGTGAGGAGGCTCGTGAGGAGGCTCGTGAGGAGGCTCGTGAGGAGGCTCCTGTGCTCTGGTTGGAGAGGAAGCAGTCCACCAGTGTGATATCCCATCAGGCTTTGTGTCTCTGTGTTTGGAGCCTGTAGGAGAGTCACAGTCAGTCCATCCCTCCCATGTCGTGTTGTTTATACGCTGCTGACACCAAACTACCTGCAGAGGAAACAACAACAACAACCGTCACAACAAACAAACTAAAACACTCTCATGTTCTCCTCACATTCATCTCTCACTTCTCTAACAGTAAATCTGCTGCATGGACAGATCATTTACCTTGACAAGATTTATTAAATTAAGATTATTAAATCTAGAAATAAGCATGTTGAACACTTAAAATAAGAAATTAACTCTTAAAACAAGATAAATTAAAGCTGCCAGCAGTGATGAACTGGCCCGAGCAGAGTGACCTGATGATTATTTGGTTCTTACCAAGATAAAAAAAAACTTTAGATTTAGAAGTGTTAGATCATTTATCTTGTTTTAAGAGTTAATTTCTTATTTTAAGTGTTCAACATGCTTATTTCTAGATTTAATAATCTTAATTTAATAAATCTTGTCAAGGTAAATTATCTGTCCATGCAGCAAGATCATTTCCCTCAGATTTACTGTTTGATCTGGTTTTAGACCTTTAGATTTACTGTTTGATCTGGTTTTAGACCTTTAGATTTACTGTTTGATCTGGTTTTAGACCTTTAGATTTACTGTTTGATCTGGTTTTAGACCTTTAGATTTACTGTTTGATCTGGTTTTAGACCTTTAGATTTACTGTTTGATCTGGTTTTAGACCTTTAGATTTACTGTTTGATCTGGTTTTAGACCTTTAGATTTACTGTTTGATCTGGTTTTAGACCTTTAGATTTACTGTTTGATCTGGTTTTAGACCTTTAGATTTACTGTTTGATCTGGTTTTAGACCTTTAGATTTACTGTTTGATCTGGTTTTAGACCTTTAGATTTACTGTTTGATCTGGTTTTAGACCTTTAGATTTACTGTTTGATCTGGTTTTAGACCTTTAGATTTACTGTTTGATCTGGTTTTAGACCTTTAGATTTACTGTTTGATCTGGTTTTAGACCTTTAGATTTACTGTTTGATTTGGTTTTAGACCTTTAGATTTACTGTTTGATCTGGTTTTAGACCTTTAGATTTACTGTTTGATCTGGTTTTAGACCTTTAGATTTACTGTTTGATCTGGTTTTAGACCTTTAGATTTACTGTTTGATCTGGTTTTAGACCTTTAGATTTACTGTTTGATCTGGTTTTAGACCTTTAGATTTACTGTTTGATCTGGTTTTAGACCTTTAGATTTACTGTTTGATCTGGTTTTAGACCTTTAGATTTACTGTTTGATCTGGTTTTAGACCTTTAGATTTACTGTTTGATCTGGTTTTAGACCTTTAGATTTACTGTTTGATCTGGTTTTAGACCTTTAGATTTACTGTTTGATCTGGTTTTAGACCTTTAGATTTACTGTTTGATCTGGTTTTAGACCTTTAGATTTACTGTTTGATCTGGTTTTAGACCTTTAGATTTACTGTTTGATTTGGTTTTAGACCTTTAGATTTACTGTTTGATCTGGTTTTAGACCTTTAGATTTACTGTTTGATCTGGTTTTAGACCTTTAGATTTACTGTTTGATCTGGTTTTAGACCTTTAGATTTACTGTTTGATCTGGTTTTAGACCTTTAGATTTACTGTTTGATCTGGTTTTAGACCTTTAGATTTACTGTTTGATCTGGTTTTAGACCTTTAGATTTACTGTTTGATCTGGTTTTAGACCTTTAGATTTACTGTTTGATCTGGTTTTAGACCTTTAGATTTACTGTTTGATTTGGTTTTAGACCTTTAGATTTACTGTTTGATCTGGTTTTAGACCTTTAGATTTACTGTTTGATCTGGTTTTAGACCTTTAGATTTACTGTTTGATCTGGTTTTAGACCTTTAGATTTACTGTTTGATCTGGTTTTAGACCTTTAGATTTACTGTTTGATCTGGTTTTAGACCTTTAGATTTACTGTTTGATCTGGTTTTAGACCTTTAGATTTACTGTTTGATCTGGTTTTAGACCTTTAGATTTACTGTTTGATCTGGTTTTAGACCTTTAGATTTACTGTTTGATCTGGTTTTAGACCTTTAGATTTACTGTTTGATCTGGTTTTAGACCTTTAGATTTACTGTTTGATCTGGTTTTAGACCTTTAGATTTACTGTTTGATCTGGTTTTAGACCTTTAGATTTACTGTTTGATCTGGTTTTTAGACCTTTAGATTTACTGTTTGATCTGGTTTTAGACCTTTAGATTTACTGTTTGATCTGGTTTTAGACCTTTAGATTTACTGTTTGATCTGGTTTTAGACCTTTAGATTTACTGTTTGATCTGGTTTTAGACCTTTAGATTTACTGTTTGATCTGGTTTTAGACCTTTAGATTTACTGTTTGATCTGGTTTTAGACCTTTAGATTTACTGTTTGATCTGGTTTTAGACCTTTAGATTTACTGTTTGATCTGGTTTTTAGACCTTTAGATTTACTGTTTGATCTGGTTTTAGACCTTTAGATTTACTGTTTGATCTGGTTTTAGACCTTTAGATTTACTGTTTGATCTGGTTTTAGACCTTTAGATTTACTGTTTGATCTGGTTTTAGACCTTTAGATTTACTGTTTGATCTGGTTTTAGACCTTTAGATTTACTGTTTGATCTGGTTTTAGACCTTTAGAGTTACTGTTTTATAATTTTTTATCAGTGTAGCTCTAGTCTCACGTTAGAACTTCAGTAAAAAGTAAATCTTGACAGCATTAATTCCATCAGGACAACAGCAGCATGTTATACTCACCACTCTGTTCTGCTGAAAACACTTTAGTTTGAACCGTTCATATTTACTGATTAATGCTAATTACTATTATTTATTGAACTGGACTCTTCCTGCAGCTTTCAGCTGATGAACTGGTTCTAAACTGAAGCTGTTTGATAGAAAGCTGATAGTTGTGATCAGCTGTGATTCTCCAGGAGACGCTGGAATAAAGGAACAGTTCAACATTTTGGGAAATAGACTTCATTTCTATAGTCTGTGTGAAGTCCAGAGCTGGAGTCTGGACAGGGTTAGCTTAGCTTAGCATAAAGCCTGACAGCCTCGCTTTGTACAACATTTAACACGAACTATCAACTAGACCAGGGGTCGGCACCCTGCGGCTCCAGAGCCTCATCAGGCTCTTCAGGCTCCCTTTTTCCTCATAGATTTGCCACTTTTAATCTCAGAAACCTGCAATATTTAAAGAGATTTAAATTTCATAAATGTGTGACTTCCATACTAATGGTCCTAATTGGCAAAATTTAGAGGATTAGAGGATGACCAAAGAATTATACGAAATAATAGGTTGTTTTTTTTTACATTTTAACTTTAATTTATCATTGGTGTATGCCCAAATCAATTTGTATTCTTCAATTGTAAGAATGTGGTTTATAAACAGCAGTAAAACATTTTTTTAAAACATTTTAGTCAACTTTAATGTGCATCATAGCTTATAAAAGTCTACAACCTGAAGCCTTAACCTCTAAATTGAGCCAATTTCTAGTCGAGTTTAGAGTTTCCCTCACCAGGTTAGATTTCCTTGATATTTCTCAGAGTCTCACTTCTTGTTTACACTTGTGTCCTTTACTGCTTTATGACAAAACCATATTAATAACTGCTCATTGTGACCTATCAGTAATGTTGGTAGGCTCATTAGGCTTCAATTAAGGCTGTTTTATCTTTGTTGTAAAGCAGATTTTTTCTCTTTTTCTAGCCAACAGTGGCTCTTTTGTTAATAAAGGTTTCTGAGCCCTGAAGTAGATGTGAAGCTCAATAATAACATGTTGTTGTTACCATCAACAGACAGAAAGCAGAAATCAGCAGTAAACTCCCAGACTTTCACTTTTATATTTGTGTTTGTGTGTCGATCTTCTCATATCTCACTTTCAGAAAGAAAGAAAATGAGTTGCTGATTTCCCAAAAGGTTGAACTATTCCTTTAAGATGATTCACATCAGATATTGTTTTGTTGTTGTTGTTTTTTTCTTCTTTCCGTCTTCAGATTTCTCAAACGTCTTCACTGATAAAAGCTCATTTACATCCATAAAGTCTTCCTCTCTCCTATAATTAACTCGTCTCTACTGAAATAAAACTAGAACTAATGTGAGGAATATAAGAGGAAAGTTTGATTAATAAACGTCTCATCTGTGATACAATTATACAATTAATCTACGTATTCTTCCTCATTTGATAGTGAGGAAGAGCAGTGAGCTGTTGGTTTATATTATATTATTAATCTTTAATAGTGAACATATATAACAGGGTTAATGTAGCTGTGATGGAGGTTGACAGTCAGTCAGACTGGAGCTGAAACTTCTGGAACATTAATTCAATTATTATTAAAAACATCACTGGGGGGATTTTTACCAAATTAATATATATATATATATATTTTTTTAATTTTTGCTTTTAACAAATCCAGTCATGGAAAAAGTATCAGACCTCCTTGTTTTCTTCAGTTTCTTGTTCATTTTAATGTCTGGTTCAACTAAAGGTTCATTTGTTTGGACAAATATAATGAGAACAACAAAAATATCTGATAAGAGTTTAATTTAAGAGCTGATATCTAGACATTTAACATGGTTTTATTGATCATGATTTTGGTTATGATCAATAAAACCATGTTAAATGTCGAGATATCAGCTCTTTTTGTGTCTTTATTTGATCATTTTGTGTCTTTTTTTGGTCATTTTTGCATATTTTTTTGTCATTTTGTGTCTTTTTTAGTCAATTTTACATTTAAAGTCATGGAAACATTCTTGATAACAACCAAAATCATGATGAATAAAACCATGTTGAATGTCTAGATATCAGCTCTTAAATTAAACTCTTATCAGCTGTTTTTGTTGTTATCATTATATTTGTCCAAACAAATGAACCTTTAGTTGAACCAGACATTAAAATGTACAAGAAACTGAAGAAAACAAGGAGGTCTAATCATTTTTTCCATGACTGTATTTCACTTTAAACCGTTCAGCTCTAGTTGAGACATCAACAGCGTCTCCATCAACAGACACAGAGACAGAAACAGAAACAGACCTGAGCAGCTACAGACACACCATCATGTCACATGACAAGCCCAGGGAGCGAGGGGGGGCGAGGGGGGCGAGGGGGAGCAGGAGGGTCAAAGGCCAAGCAGGAAGTAGACGGAGACTAGCCAGCTAGTCGCCATGGAAACAAGCTGCACCATCCCACCATCAGCCACCACCTTAACACCATCTACAGCTACTACGACAGTCAACTACAGTCAACTACGGTCAACTACAGTCAACTACGGTCAATTACAGTCAACTACAGTCCAACTACAGTCAACTACAGTCCAACTACGGTCAACTACGGTCAACTACGGTCAACTACAGTCAACTACAGTCAACTACAGTCAACTACGGTCAACTACAGTCAACTACAGTCCAACTACGGTCAACTACAGTCAACTACGGTCAACTACAGTCCAACTACAGTCAACTACAGTCAACTACGGTCAACTACAGTCCAACTACGGTCAACTACGGTCCAACTACAGTCAACTACAGTCAATTACAGTCAACTACAGTCCAACTACAGTCAACTACGGTCAACTACAGTCAACTACGGTCAACTACAGTCAACTACGGTCAACTACGGTCAACTACAGTCCAACTACAGTCAACTACAGTCAACTACGGTCAACTACAGTCAACTACAGTCCAACTACGGTCAACTACGGTCCAACTACAGTCAACTACAGTCAATTACAGTCAACTACAGTCCAACTACAGTCAACTACGGTCAACTACAGTCAACTACGGTCCAACTACGGTCAACTACAGTCAACTACAGTCCAACTACAGTCAACTACTGTCACCTACAGTCCAACTACAGTCAACTACAGTCAACTACAGTCAACTACGGTCAACTACAGTCCAACTACAGTCAACTACAGTCAACTACAGTCAAGTACGGTCAACTACAGTCAACTACAGTCCAACTACGGTCAACTACGGTCCAACTACAGTCAACTACGGTCAACTACAGTCCAACTACAGTCAACTACGGTCAACTACAGTCCAACTACGGTCAACTACAGTCAACTACGGTCAACTACGGTCAACTACCGTCAACTACAGTCAACTACTGTCACCTACAGTCCAACTACAGTCAACTACAGTCCAACTACAGTCAACTACAGTCAACTACAGTCCAACTACGGTCAACTACAGTCCAACAATCAACAATCAGTCAGAGAGCTGTTAGAGAGTCGTAACGCCAGTCTGGAGGGACTTTAACTCAGCTGCTGAGGACCAGAGTTATTATAGGTAACCAAAACTAGCAAAATAACCAAAACTAGAACTGAAAAAACTCTTGTTTTTATACGATAACTAACTGAAACTGTGTTTTATGGTTCCAAAACTTACTAAAATTATAGTGAAAATGTCCTTCGTTTTGGTCTTTGTCAACTTTTTTCATCTGTAAACCTTTTTGGTTGATATGAAATCTATTTCATCTATCTGGTTTTATGACTTAATAAACTTATTGGGGCTGAGATGGATCAGACAAAGGAAATAAAGGAAACATTTATTGTGACCTTATTGAATCTGGACCCAACAAATACCCCATTACACAACAACTACAACTAATAAAACTACACTACAACTAATAAAAACTAAACTACAGAGTTCTGCAGGTCTGATTAAGAAAACTTGTTAAAAACGCCTGAAACAGAGTTGATTTAAGATGAATATTTAAGGTGAAAAGTGGTTCTTAATCTCACTACGGGGATATTTCCTGGTTAAATAAAGGTTGAATAAAATAAAACAAATGGTGACCTCCAGACTGTGGCGTTACCACATGCTCTCTGTCAGTGGGTGGTGGTTTGGTGGGTGGGTGGAGTGGGGTGGGGGGGGTCATGTTGGGTATAAGCAGTACAGGAAGGGGGGGTGGGGGGGGGGGGGGGTGTTGCCGTGGAGACAGGTTGGGCTGGTGGGGGTCAGTCAGACTAGCAGAGCTCCCAGACAGCAGCAGCAGCAGCAGGTAAGGGGGCGGGGGGGTTCTTACCTGTGGCCAGGCCCCCCTCTGCTCTGCCCTTCATCCCTCCTCCTCCTCCTCCTCCTCCTCCTCCTCCTCCTGGGCCAGAGCTGCCCAGGGTCTCCACCAGGGGGAAGGAGGGCCGTTCGCCCCTGTAGGGCTTGGGCCTGAAGGGGAAGTCTTTGTCTTTACCTTTGGAGCCTTTGGGCCGGCCGGCCGTCTTCTTCTTCGACTTGCCGTCCCCCTTCACTCCCAGCAGGGGGTGCACCTCTACAGGGGGGGGGCAGGGTCAAAGGTCAGCTTTTCACAATAAAACTATAGGCATCCCAATGTAGAATTCATGACAATAAACACTGTGACAGCACTATAACTGGTAACTCTGGTTTTCTATTGAACCCATAAGAACCTATGGTGACACCAGTGGAACAAACACTGTAAATCTTCTAGAATCTCCCATATTCAGACACAAAATGACAAACAATAGATGCAAAAATGACTAAAAAAAAAGACACAAAATGACCAAAAATAGATGTAAAAATGACTAAAAAGACATAAAATTACTAAAAATAGATGTAAAAATGACTAAAAAGACACAAAATGACCAAAAATAGATGTAAAAATGACTAAAAAGACACAAAATGACCAAAAATAGATGCAAAAATGACTTAAAAAAGACACAAAATGACAAAAATAGATGTAAAAATGACTAAAGACACAAAATGACCAAAAATAGATGTAAAAATGACTAAAAAGACATAAAATGACCAAAAATAGATGTAACAATGACTAAAAGAGACACAAAATGACCAAAAATAGATGTAACAATGACTAAAGACACAAAATGACCAAAAATAGAAGTTAAAATGACTAAAAAGACGCAAAATGACCAAAAATAGATCTTAAAATGACTAAAAAGACATAAAATTACTAAAAATAGATGTAAAAATGACTTAAAAAAGACACAAAATGACAAAAATAGATGTTAAAATGACTAAAGACATAAAATTACTAAAAATAGATGTCAAAATGACTTAAAAAAGACACAAAATTACCAAAAATAGATGTAAAAATGACTAAAAAAGACACAAAATTACCAAAAATAGATGTAAAAATGACTTAAAAAAGACACAAAATGACCAAAAATAGATGCAAAAATGACCAAAAAAGACACAAAATGACATAAAGTTAATAAGTTTACATAAATGTTGGTGAGTGAAAAGTGTTATTTTCTCTCTTGAAGTCCCAGAATGAAGCAGAGAAAAGTCGGTTCCTAATATTGTGCTCAGCATACAACCTCTAAATATTGTTCTAATTGTTATTGTTTATTGTATTTATTTATTTATTTTGTGCACTACCTCAGACCTGAAGCTTGCTATCATAGTTTCTTTTTGCACTACTGTTTTTTAATATAAATATTTAACATGTGGTTCTGTTCATTTTTACATGTTGCATTATTTATTATTTAAAGAATTTTAAGGTATTTTCTCACATGTTTAGACACTGTGAGCAACAAAATTCATTACCGTAACACATTTTTAAATAAAAACAACAACTAAAAGGTTTTTTTCTTTTTTTTCTTCTTTTGAAGCTCTTAAATATGCTCAAGGCTAGCTGCTATCACCAACATGTATTTATTAAAATACACACATATTTTAATTCAAACAATTCTATCATTACCGTAACATTTAACCATTTTTATCATCAATTTTCATTCAGATGTTGTTCTTTAAACATTGTTAAAAACCATTATGTTTGATTATATTCTGTTAAATTATACATTTTTAAACAAATGTATATTTATTTTTATAAAGTTTATTAAATATTTATTGTATATAAGTGTGGGGGAAACATGACATTTTTATCTGGATCCATTACAGTAGTGAATTTATGAATCAAAAATATGTTTAGAAATATTATTTTAGCACAAAACAATGACTTGTGCCTCATCATGTCTTTATTGTTCATTCATATAAAAGTGAAATATATTTAGTTTAATAAAGTATGTCCTGATAATCTCCACAGACAGAACTCAGACTGGCTTCAGGAGAATCACCCAACTGGTAACTCTGGTTTTCTATTTCAAACTACGTTTGTTTTCATTCACTGCATTTGCTTCTACTTTGCATTTTTTAAATCATATGCAAACATTTCCTTCTCAGCATGTAACACAGAGTTCTGCTGAAGGGAGCGGAGAACATTCTGACAAAGGTTAGAGCAGGAGAATCTGCATGTTTTAATCACATTCTGTTGGAATCAGACTTGATGGCTTGAATTAGCAATAACTATATAGATAAAGCCAATATTTTTGTTGATGGAGTTGTTTACTTATTAGTTTGTACAATTCGTCTTGAAGGGAACATTAATGTCTGTAGCACATGTTGACTAACTAAGTGAAGACTTTTACATAAAGCTAAATGTCCCGAACATTCAAGCCAAACGAGTTCACACGATGCTGTCTGTATATCACACAATACTGACGTTGTGGTGTTCATGCTGTTGATAAAAAGAAACTTTGCATTTGTGAGTCACAAGCAGCAACAGTGTTTCTGTACTCGCTCTCACTACCAGAGCAAAGAGATTACATCTCCACACTGCAGGTTGAAAAGTCTTCAGGATCCGTCCTCTGGGGATCATGACTGTCTTTAAAAAATTTAATTGGACCAACTGACAACAGATCAGAAACCAGGAAGACTTCTTATTAAAATATGATCAAAAACCATAAACAAAAGTCTTTTAACCCTTTATCGGGCGAAGAACTATATTTGGTAACTTCAGTGGATATCTAAATGGGGTCCCCAGGTCTCTCTGTGAGAAAAAAGTTGCAAATTTACTAGATTAAAGTGGCAAATCTACAAGAAAAAAAGTCACAGATTTAAGTGATTTAAAGTGGTAAAAAAGCTACTTTTTTTCTCCCAGACCACTTTAAATCTCATAAATCTGCACATTTTTTTCTGGCAGATTTGCCACTTTAATCTCTTAAACTTTTTTTCTCAAAATATTACCCCCCTCCCCCGGGTCCGTATGTGTTTTTTTTACACATTCTGGCAGTATGTAATATCCTCCAATATTCTCCAGGGTTGAAATTTGGAATTTGGAAGTATTTCAATGCGTGTCCTATTAAGGGTTAAACAAAACTGTTTCTACTTTCTTCTAGTTCCTTCATGCAGAAGGAAATACAGAACCTGGCCAGTATCTGTAAAAGTATCCACTATATAAACCTGTTGACAGATTGAATCTATTGACTGTAGTGTTTGGGTGTCTCACCGTCACTGGGGACCCCCTGCAGCTCGATGGTGGTGGTGCGGGCCTTCTTCTTGGCCGGACCTCCTTCAGATGACGGCTGGCGCTTCTTGTCCCCGCCGGCTAACGCCTCCTCTGGCGTGGCGGTCTGGGAGGCGGCGTCAGGCGGGGGGCCGAAGGGGTTCTCCTCGGGGTCCTCCACCTCCGGGGCGATGGGCAGGTAGAGCAGGGCCTTATAGTCCTCCAGCTCCTCGTCACTGCACCACAGGGACACAAGAGGAGACGCTCTTATCATTTCTTGACTATGTGTGTTTTTTAACTTATTTTGTGTCTTTTTTGGTCATTTTGTGTCTTTTTTGGTCATTTTGTGTCTTTTTTTGATAATTTTGTGGTCAATTTGTGTCTTTTTTGGTCATTTTCTTTCCTTTTTTTGGTCATTTTGTGTCTTTTTTGGGTCATTTTGTGTCTTTTTTGGTAATTTTGTTTCCTTTTTTTTGGTCATTTTGTTTCTTTTCTGGATCATTTTGTGTCTTTTTTGGTCATTTTGTGTCTTTTTGGTAATTTTGTGTCTTTTTTTGATAATTTTGTGGTCAATTTGTGTCTTTTTTGGTCATTTTCTTTCCTTTTTTTGGTCATTTTGTGTCTTTTTTGGTCATTTTCTTTCCTTTTTTTGGTCATTTTGTTTCTTTTCTGGATCATTTTGTGTCTTTTTTGGTAATTTTGTGTCTTTTTTTGATAATTTTGTGGTCAATTTGTGTCTTTTTTGGTCATTTTCTTTCCTTTTTTTGGTCATTTTGTTTCCTTTTTTGGTCATTTTGTGTCTTTTTTTGACATTTTGTGTCTTTTTTGGACATTATGTGTCTTTTTTTTGGTTATTTTGTGTCTTTTTTGGTAATTTTGTTTCTTTTTTGGTAATTTTGTTTCTTTTTTGGTAATTTTGTTTCTTTTTTGGGCCATTTTGTGGGTTTTTTTGGTCATTTTGTGTCTTTTTTGGTCATTTTGTTTCTTTTTTGGTAATTTTGTTTCTTTATTGGGCCATTTTGTGGTCAATTTGACTCCTTTTTTGATCTGAACTGTGCGAGTGAGATTCGCGGGGGTCGCGGACAACATGCATATTAAATTGGGGGTCGCGACTCAAAAAGGTTGAGAACTACTGATTTAACACACCGAGCCCTTTTCTGCCCATCAGCAAATCTTGACATGACCACCATGTTGAGAACCAGAAGACAAAAATCTGACTTAAGACACAACTTAAGTTTGAGTTGAGGCTGGTCAGAGTCAGAGGTCAGAGGTCAGATCAGGGTTTGTTGTTTCTCACCTGCTGCAAAAAGCAACTATAGGGTCGACGGTGGTGACGTCAACCTCTTCATCCTCCGCAGCGTCTGCACCTGCAACACGACAACAGCTTTATGTCTGAGGCATCAAGACACATTCTAATGTCTGGTTCTACTAAAGGTTCATTTTTATGGACAAATATAATGATAACAACAAAAATATCTGATAAGAGTTTCATTTAAGAGCTGATAACTAGACATTTAACATGGTTTTATTGGTATTGATTTTGGTTAATAATCAAGAATAAAAATAAAAATAAAAAATAGATGCAAAAATGACTAAAAAGACACAAAATTACCAGAAATAGATGTAAAAATGACCAAAAAAGACACAAAATGACAAAAAAATATGCAAAAATGACTAAAAAATGACACAAAATGACCAAAAATCAATGTAAATATGACTAAAAAGACACAAAATGACCAGAAATAGATGTAAAAACGACTAAAAAGACACAAAATGACCAGAAATAGATGTAAAAACGACTAAAAAGACACAAAATGACCAAAAATCAATGTAAAAATTACTAAAAAGACACAAAGTGGCAAAAAAAAAATTACAGTCGTGGAAAAAAGTATTAGACCATTGTCTTTAAATTAAACTCTTATCAGATATTTTTGTTGTTATCATTATATTTGTCCAAACAAATGAACCTTTAGTTGAACCAGACATTAAAATGAACCAGAAACTGAAGAAAACAAAGGTGGTCTAATCATTTTTTCCATGACTGTATTTTGCAATGGTATAGAGCCAGACATGTCAAACTGGTGTGTGTGTGTGTGTGTGTGTGTGTGTGTGTCTGTGTGTCTCTGTGTGTGAGTGTGTGTGTCTGTGTGTGTCTCTGTGTGTGTGTGTGTGTGTGTGTATTATCTACCTGTCTGCTCTGGTTCACTCTTGTCTTCGTCCTCGATGTCGAACTCAGACTCTCTCTCCTCGTACTCCACGTTCTCGTCCAGCTCTTTGAAGTCGGGAGCGAAGGCGCTCCAGTTCTCCTACAGACAAACATTCAGTCAGTGGCTGTGGTTGTTTTTAAAGTGCTTTACAAATAAAGTTGAGTTGAGATTGACAATGAAATAATAATAACAATAATCAATGTGTTTCCTTTCATTGATACATGAATTAATGGTCTACTCACCACTTGGTTCTGAGCCCAGATGGAGACCACGCCGCTGGAGATGGAGGCGATAATCGGACGGACAGGATGCCACTGAACACAGGAAAAGGTGAGAAAGGTCAATTATTTGGTTTTTAACAACACAACGTCTCAATATATCTCAATTTGTTGGGCTGCACAATTACTTGAATTTTAATCGTGATCATGATTTTGGCCGCCACGATTAAATAGGGTTGTCAAAAGTATCGATACTCAAAAAAGTATCGATACTAAAACGTTGTATCCGGATACAATACTCATTTTCAAAAGTATCGATCCAACAACTTATTAAGCAGCTAAACCATACAACCTCTAAATATTGTTCTAATTGTTATTGTTTATTGTATTTATGTATTTTTTGCACTACCTCAGACCTGAAGCTTGTTATCATAGTTGCAGTTTCTTTTTGAACAACTGTTTTTATTATAAATATTTAACCTGTGGTTCTGTTCATTTTTACACGTTGCATTTTCCTTGTTAAAAAAAATATTTCTGTTAAATTTACGGGTCTTTGTTTTTATCCTGGTGGTATCGAAAATGGTATCGAGTATCGAATATTTTCCTGAGTATCGGTATCGAGTTGAACATATCGTATCGTGACAACCCTACTATTAAATTAACCTGATCGTCGGTGATATTTACATTTTAAAATGCAGAATTACCAAAAAAAGACATACAATTATTTTTTTTAAAACTCCAGGTTTTAGGAGGTTATTTTAAAATCACCCAGAGGTTTTACAGCCATTTTTTCCAGGCGTTTTAGGCCTAAATGGGTTAAAAGTAGTGCAATAAAAAATACAGATGTTTTCCCTGACATGATGAATAATCGTGATTAATAATCATGAGATGACAGCGTCCTTACAGCGACGTCCAGCAGCAGCTCTCCTCTGGTCCCGTGGAGGATCTTCACCAGGTTCCCGATGCTCTTCTCCCAGATGTAGAGCGCGTGCTGCCGGGCTGAACCGGCCACGATGTACTCGCCATCTCCGGAGAAACAGCAGCGTTTCCACGGAGTCCTGCACACAAAACACAGACGTTTTAGTGTCATTATAAGGTTATTATAGTGAACGAAAACTAACGAAATAACCAAAACTAGAACTGAAAAAACATTTTCGTTAACTGAAATAAAAATAAAAATAAAAACGAGAGTTTTTTTAAATAACGAACTGAAACTGTATTTTGTGGCTCCAAAACTAACTAAAACTAACTAAAATTATAGTGAAAATGTCCATCGTTTTGGTCTTTGTCAACTTTTTTCATCCGTAAACCTTTTTGGTTGATATGAAATCTATTTCATCTATCTGGTTTTATGACTTAATAAACTTATTGGGGCTGAGATGGATCAGACAAAGGAAATAAAGGAAACATTTATTGTGACCTTATTGAATCTGGACCCAACAAATACACCATTACAAAACAACTACAACTAATAAAAACTACACTAAAACTAATAAAAACTAAACTACAACTAATAAAAACTAACACTAAAACTAATAAAAACTAAACTAAAACTAATAAAAACTACACTACAACTAATAAAAACTAAACTACAACTAATAAAAACTAAACTACAACTAGTAAAAACTAAACTAAAACTAGTAAAAACTAAACTACAACTAATAAAAAAAATCTCAAATTTACGAGAAAAAAGTGACGAATTTACGAGAAAAAAGTGACAAATTAACAAGAAAAAAATCTCAAATTTACAAGAAAAAAATCCCAAATTTACAAGAAAAAAATCTCAAATTTATGAAAAAAAGTGACAAATTTACGAAAAAAAATCTCAAATTTACAAGAAAAAAGTGACAAATTTTCCCCGTAAATTTGTCACTTTTAAAAATAACCCATTACAAAAAAACTACAACTAATAAAAAAATTCTCAAATTTACGAGAAAAAAGTGACGAATTTACAAAGAAAAAAGTGACAAATTTACAAGAAAAAAGTGACGAATTTAGCCTGTAAAAAATACAAATATTTGTAGATATTTCGGAGAAAGGTAAATAAAAGCAGTAAATGCTGGCGTACCTGTTGACCAGGTCCTGGAGCTTCTGCATGGGTTCAGGCTCTCCGTCGCGGCCACAGGTCAGGATCTCCCTGCCGTCATACACCCGGATGATCCGGTCCGCCGTGTTGATCAGGAAGCAGCTGCACACAAAACAACAAACAGAGGCAGAATAAGAGACAGAGGGAGGAATAAAGGAGGAGGAGCTGAGTCTTCTCTCCATCATGTGTAAATACTGATATATGGATTTGTTCTACAATCACAGTGAGACAGTCACAGATCACAGAGAACTACTGTTAACTCTTTAAGAACCGTATCTGGTAACTTCAGCGGATATCCAAAATAAAACATAAAAATATTTAGAGAAAAAAGTTGCAAATTTACTAGATTCAAGTGGCAAATCTACAAGGAAAAAAGTCCTAGATTTCAGAGATTTAAAGTGGCAAATATGCGTGAAAAAAGTCCCATATTTACAAGAAAAAAGTGGTAAAAAAGCAACTTTTTTCTCGCAGGTTCACACCTTTAAATCTCATAAATCTACGCATTTTTTCTCGTAGATTTGTCACTTTAATCTCGTAAACTTTTTTCTCAAAATATTATTTTCGTATGTTTTTTTTTTACACATTCTGTCTGTATGTAATATCCTCCAATATTCTCTAGGGTTGAAATTTGGAATTTGTAAGTATTTCAGTGAGTGTCCTATTAAGGGTTAACTGTACATTTAATACCACTTGACGACTTTACTGCTAATTTATTCTCTGCTCCAAACACCATCAGTCTCTGTCTCTCAACTTTACATTAGAAAATCTATTTTTTATTTATTTTTCTGACATTGGCAACATGTGCTCAGCTAAACTGAAAAAAATCACAGATTTACAAGAAAAAAGTGGGGAAAATAGCTTTTTCCTTGCAGATTCACCAAATCTGCACATTTTTTTTCTTGTAGATTTGCCGCTTTAAATCTTGTAAATTTATCTCTCTAAATATGACCCCCCTCCTCCGGGTCCGTATGTTGTTTTTCTGGCTGTATGTAATATCCTCCAACATTCTCTAGGGTTGACATTTAGAATTTGCCAGTATTCCAATGCGTGTCCTGTTAAGGGTTAAAGGTGCAGATTGTGGTGTGGATAGATAAAGAGCTCCTGCTGCCTCTCACCTTCCCTTGCGTGCGAACTCGATGGATTTGATGGCGGTGGTGTTGCTGGTTCCAGTGGTGACTCTGAAGGAAGCCACCAGCTCCTGAGTGTTTGTGTTCAACACCAAAATCTGTAACAGAGCAGCAGAGAGAATGTTAGTGGAGAAAGAACCACAAAAACACTGAACAACAACAGTTTACAGGGTAGAATGAGAGTGCAGAGAAATCTACAAATGCTTGTGTCTTCATAAACTAAACTATTATAAACTTTTACCATTCAGGTAAAAACTGGAGCATTCCACAGTTAGAACTTTTAGCACTGAGCTTTTTGTTCTCTATTAAATTCACATTATATACTGTGTTAAAATGCAGTGATGTGGTTAAAAGTTGTACTCTGCCCTACAAAGTCTAACTGCAGTAACTACATTTTTGGTCGAAATTGAGTTATAACTAAAAATGAACTCCTTGATGTCTGTTTTAGATTTCAATTTTGCTTTATTTCAGAGAAATGATTATATAAAAACCACAAACTCCAACTCAAAACCAAGCAGAAATTACACTTACTACGGTCTGCTTTGGATATATATACTAATTTAAACATAAAAATAATAGAAATTTTACGTTTATTTGAAAGGGAAATTATCTAGATAGTGATAGTGAAGTAAGAAAAGTGAGATAAAATTATATTCAGACTAAAATACAACATTTCTTTATAATATTAAGTTTAAAATACACAAATCTTTGAACAGAGTTGTTAAACACTTAAAAAACGTTTAAAATCTTTAAAGCATTTTTCTCAGTTTTACCTTTTGCGTATATTGTACTTTAAGCATTAAATAATCATTAAAGACAGATTTACCAACAGCAGGTGTCCATATATGTTTGATTTTCTGATATTTACAGATCACATATAAGTGATGTTTATTTTGAAACCAGAATAAAACCAGTTAAAAACCAGAATAAAACCAGTTCAAACCACTTGAAATAAATTGAAATAGTCATTAAAACACAGATTTACCAACTTTTATTCATCAACTTTAAAAAAAAATCATAAAAATGACATCATCACTACATGTAGAAGTAAGTGTCATATCACTGATCTACCTATAACTCTTTTGGCTGGCCAGTTAAAAACGTTAAAGAACATTAAATCAGTTTCCTCAGTCAGACTGTGTAGGACTCTGAGCCTGGCAGCGTGTCTGACCTTCCCCTTGGCGTTGCCCGTGTAGATGTATTCTCCCCGCCGGTCGAACGCCGCCACCACGTTCAGGTCCGAGTCGTCGTCCACCGGCAGGACCACGTGTTTGGAGTCGGACAGAGTCAGCAGCACCGGGGCCGACTTCATGGGACACACCAGGACCTTGTCCCTTCAACACACACACACAATATGTTAATAATCTGAATAACAACTCCATAACCCCATTCTGTGCTTATTGTTATGTAGCAAAGCAGAATTATGGTGCAAAAGGAGTTATACAGTCATGGAAAATATTATTAGACCAGTTTCTGGTTCATTTTAATGTCTGGTTCAACTAAAGGTTCATTTGTTTGGACAAATATAATGATGACAACAAAAATATCTGATAAGAGTTTAATTTAAGAGCTGATATCTAGACATTTAACATGGTTTTATTGATCATGATTTTGGTTATTATCAAGAATGTTTCAATGACTGTAGATAAAAAAATGACTAAAAAGACACAAAACAAAATGACAAAAAATAGATGAAAAAATGAATAAAAAGACACAAAATGACCAAAATAGATGTAAAAATGACTAAAAAGGACAGAAATTGACCAAATATGACAACAAAAAAATACACAAAATGCCTTCAGGTTCTTCTGGTTCAACTAAAGGTACATTTGTTTGGACAAATATAATGGTAACAACAAAAATATCTGACATCTAGACATTTAACATGGTTTTCTTGATAATAAACCATGTTAAATGTCCAGATATCAGCTCTTATATTAAACTCTTATTACCTATTTTTGTTGTTATCATTATATTTGACCAAACAAATGAACCTTTAGTTGAACAAGAAACTGAAGAAAAAGGGTGGTCTAATATTTTTTTCCATGACTGTGGAAAATATCTGATAAGAGTTTAATGTAAGAGCTGATATCTAGACCTTTAACATGGTTTTATTGATCATGATTTTTGTTATTATCAAGAATAAATTAAAAAAAAAAAAATGCAACAATGACTAAAAAAAGACACAAATTGACCAAAAATAGATGTAAAAATGACCAAAAAAGAAATAAAATGACAAAAATAGATGCAAAAATGACCAAAAAAGACACAAAATGACATAAAATGACAAAATAGATGTAAAATGACTAAAAAATCAATGAAAAAATTAATAAAAAAGGCACAAAATGACAAAAATAGATGCAAAAATGACCAAAAAAGACACAAAATGACATAAAATGACAAAATAGATGTAAAATGACTAAAAAATCAATGAAAAAATTAATAAAAAAGGCACAAAATGACAAAAATAGATGCAAAAATGCCTAAAAAGACACAAATTGACCAAAAATATCTGATAAGAGTTTAATGTAAGAGCTGATATCTGGACCTTTAACATGGTGTTATTGATGATGATTGTGGTTATTATTGTCCATGGCGGTGTGTGTGTGTGTGTGTGTGTGTGTGTGTGTGTGTGTGTGTGTGTGTGTGTGTGTGTGTGTGTGTGTGTCTCACATGTCTCTGGGGTGACACTGCAGCTTGAGGATGGGTGATGGGAAGCGAAACCTCTGGTCACAGTCTCCTGTCAGGACGTCCCACTGGGACACGATGTTGTCTGTTGAAGCACTCACCAGCTTGTGTCCGTCTCGACTCCAGCTGCACGCACACACACACACACACACACACACACACACACACACACACACACACACACACACACACACACACACACACATAGAACATGAAGTCTAAGGAGGAGCAGGCAGGTAAAGATGGAGGAGTCTGAGGCCCCGTTTACACCAGGACGCTTGCGGGTGAAAACGACAAAATATTTTATGTGAAGTGCCTTTCGTTTAGACGGTGACGGCGTTTTTGGGGCTTAAAAACGCAAAAATCTGAAACCACCCTCCAAAGTGTAAAACTTAGATCCTCTCCTCCGTAGCGTGTCGTCTACACTGACAAGACACAAAACTCTGATCTGATCTGCTCACGTCACGTATGTGTTTACGTCACATACATGCTCCAGGACAGGAAATAAAGAAACGTGGGATTATTTCCATGGTGGGACCTTCAAGCTGCTCTGGCAGCTCTAATAAACTTACAGGAGTCTTTCCACCAAATGTCCAGGATATGTACAGATAGTATTAGTGAACAGAGAGTGTGTGTGTCTGAGTGTGTGTGTCTGACCATAGGGAGCAGACTGGGTGGATGTGTGTGTGTGTCTGTGTGTGTGTGTCTGTGTCTGTGTGTCTGACCATAGGGAGCAGACTGGGTGGATGTGTGTGTGTGTGTGTGTGTGTGTCTGTGTGTGTGTGTCTGACCATAGGGAGCAGACTGGGTGGATGTGTCTGTGTGTGTGTGTCTGACCATAGGGAGCAGACTGGGTGGATGTGTGTGTGTGTGTGTGTCTGTGTGTGTGTGTCTGACCATAGGGAGCAGACTGGGTGGATGTGTCTGTGTGTGTGTGTGTGTGTGTGTGTCTGTGTGTGTGTGTCTGACCATAGGGAGCAGACTGGGTGGATGTGCCTGTGTGTGTGTGTCTGTGTGTGTGTGTCTGACCATAGGGAGCAGACTGGGTGGATGTGTCTGTGTGTGTGTGTGTCTGTGTGTGTGTCTGTGTGTGTGTGTCTGACCATAGGGAGCAGACTGGGTGGATGTGTCTGTGTGTGTGTGTCTGTGTGTGTGTGTCTGACCATAGGGAGCAGACTGGGTGGATGTGTCTGTGTGTGTGTGTCTGACCATAGGGAGCAGACTGGGTGGATGTGTCTGTGTGTGTGTGTCTGACCATAGGGAGCAGACTGGGTGGATGTGCCTGTGTGTGTGTGTCTGACCATAGGGAGCAGACTGGGTGGATGTGCCTGTGTGTGTGTGTCTGTGTGTGTGTGTCTGACCATAGGGAGCAGACTGGGTGGATGTGTCTGTGTGTGTGTGTCTGTGTGTGTGTCTGTGTGTGTGTGTCTGACCATAGGGAGCAGACTGGGTGTCTGTGTGTGTGTGTGTGTGTGTGTGTCTGTGTCTGTGTGTGTGTGTGTCTGACCATAGGGAGCAGACTGGGTGGATGTGTCTGTGTGTGTGTGTGTGTGTGTGTGTCTGTGTGTGTGTGTCTGACCATAGGGAGCAGACGGGGTGGATGTGTCTGTGTGTGTGTGTGTGTGTGTGTGTGTCTGTGTGTGTGTGTCTGACCATAGGGAGCAGACTGGGTGGATGTCTGTGTGTGTGTGTGTGTGTGTGTCTGTGTGTGTGTGTCTGACCATAGGGAGCAGACGGGGTGGATGTGGGCGCTGATGATCTTGGCGATGCCTCGTGTCAGGAAGTCCCAGATGACGATGCGTCCGTCGTTGCAGCCGACAGCCAGCAGCGTCCCCCAACGGTTGAAGGTGCAGGTGAGGGCCATGCTGATGCAGTCCAGGGTCCCATCTGCCTCCTACACACACACACACACAGACACACAGACACACAGACACACAGACACACAGACACACACACACACACACACAGACACACAGACACACAGACACACACACACACACACACACACACACCATGAAACCAGAGTTAGCATCATCCAGGAGAAGCTTTACATACTTTATGACTGTTTCCTAAATCAAGACATGATCTCTGTGTGTTTTTGGTGTTTGGATCATTTTCATTTCACAAATTATATCAGCGACTTCTACATGAAGTAGGGCCGGGCGATATATCGATATAAAAGATATATTTTTTAATTTGATATAAAATTAGACCATATCACATATATCGAGATAGTTCAAATGTTCTCTTTCTTTATATACAGTCATGGAAAAACATTCATCAGACCTCCTTGTTTTCTTTAACTTCTTGTTCATTTTAATGTCTGGTTCAACTAAAGGTTCATTAGTTTGGACAAATATAATGATAACAACAAAAACAGCTCAAAGAATTTAATTTAAGAGCTGATATCGAGTCATTTAACATGGTTTTATTGATAATTATTTTGTTTATCACCAATAAAACCATGTTAAATGTCTAGATATTCAGATTCCAGATATTTTTGTTGTTATCATTATATTTGTCCAAACAAATGAACCTTTAGTTGAACCAGACATTAAAATGAACAAGAAACTGAAGAAAACAAGGAGGTCTGATCATTTTTTCCATTACTGTATTTTTTTGTTGTTGCCATTTTGTCTTTTTATTAATTTTTACATCTATTTTTGGTCATTTTGTGTCTTTTTTGGAACACTTTATGGAGCTTTAATTTTAAAAAAGGTACCCCTTGTGACATGTCATATTTGACTTTGACTGAACATTTGCTCTCACTTTGCGATAAAAATATCAGGATATATATCGTATGTACATATTGATCCTAAATATATGGGGATATGACTTTTGGTCCATACGGCCAGCCAACATGAGGAGCTGGTGACTTACCTCTGGATAGTTCTGCCCGAACGATTCTAGCAGAGAAATAACAAACAGGAAGTGATGAGAAACATTTAACAACAACAATCAGACAATCATCTATTTTTGGACTATTAATGACTTTAATAAACTAATAAAGTGAGAAATTTACAACAAAGATCATTTTTATTTATCTGAGATTCATGTCAGATATTCACTAAAAATACAACAAAAAGTCTGAAGTATATTCAAAATTAAAACTGGAAACTTTAAACAGTTTAAGCTTAATATTCACCAGAAAGCAACAGAAACATTATTCATGAGTTAAATGAGAAATCTGTGAGAGATATCTTGACATTTTATCCAAATTCTATAAATGAGTCTATAATTCATAAGAAAGAACTCTAAGTTTACCAAGATTAAAGAACATTTACAGGAGAAAAACACTGCAATACTAAAATAAAAAACTGCTTATAAAAAAGGTATAATTTCTGTGATGGAGCAGCCAATTTACAAGAAAACTAGTTTAAACAAATCCTACAGCAAATGAGAGGAAAAATAAAAATGTGTTTCTTTATCAAGTTAAAAATAGAGTATAGAGATCTCTGTTCTTATATTATCTAATAACATCAGAAGAAAATGAAGTGTAGGTTTACAACTAAGAGAAATATCTGAAATAAAATGTGTTTTCACTGGCAAAATTCTCTTCCCAACAAACTTGAATATGTTTTTTTCCTCCAAGGCTGAACTTTGCTTTGGATTTACAAATTAAACTGTTTCAAAGTTGTAAAACATAAATACACGTCATACTGAAGGCCCTAACACTTGAGACTGAGAAAGATTTGTTGTGTTTTATTTAGGTCAATGTCAGCTAAACATAAAACAATATTAAAAACACAATACTTGGACTTGCCAAACCTGGACTTAGAGTAAATCAGACTATTTAAAGCTGCATACAGACATAATTCTAGCTCTGAAAACAGAAATAAGTACGACTTCACTGCTTTTCCTCCATCCAGACCATCACCTACCAGCTGTAGATCAAAGAGAATACAGATATTTAGACTTCTCAAACCTCCACTCAATTAATAATTAACTACAGTGACTGTTTATTAAAACCCAGATATAGACATCATTTTATTAAATATCTTCTAAAGACTCACTTTTATTGATTGGCCTTCTCTTAATTTCCTTTTATTATCGTTGTATGAATTACCTTGTTGAGAATGATGATTTTAAATTTTATATTTTTTTTAGTCTAATGTCATTTCTTTTTGTGGTTTTATTTTGTTGTTGTCAGTTAATTGTATTTGATATGTTTTATTTCTGTTGTACAACATCTTGTAACTCGGTTTTGAAAGATGCTATATAAATATTTTAAATAAATATATAATATAATAAATATATAATAAAATTATATATATTATATTATAATATATATGTTATAATTCTTATTATTATTATCATTATATATATATATATTATATTTTAAGTTTTCTCTTTTTATTATATATATATATATATATTTATTTTTACTATTATATATTATATTGTTATTTTAAGTTTTCTCTTATATATATATATATATATATATATATAAAGGGAAAACTTCAAATATAATATATTATAATATATATTTAATTATTATAAAATATATATTTTATATTAAGAGTTTTCTTTTTTATTATATATATAAGCCACTTACAGAAAAAAGGGAACACTTAAAATATAATGCAATACATATAATACTTTAAGTTTTCTCTTTTTATTATACATATATAACTATTATATATATTATATATAATAATCATTATTAATAATAATAATAATTATTATTATTATTATTATTATATTTTAAGTTTTCCCCTTTTCTGTAAGTCGCTTTGGATAAAAGCTAAATGACTAAATGTAAATGTTTTGTTGCCTTGATTTAATTTGTAAAATTAAAAAATGAGTAAAGTAAGTAAACATAAATAAATCAAAATTTATTTAGTTTTTATTAATAATATTTCTGTGAATATTAATGTTCCTTTAGCAGCTGTTTATTTATATTTAATAACGTTAAAAGCAACAGTTTGTAGCAGAGGTGACATAAATAATATATGTGATTAAATCACCATTAAAAGGATTATCTCTGTTTGTTTATTTTCTCATAAATAAACATTAAAAATCAACATAAATAAAAACATAATAAAGCGGCTAGCATTAGCCGTTAGCACCGGCAGCTGCTTTTATCTGCTAAACTAACATTTACATTAAAAACCAGGCGATATATTGGGATTAGATCCAAGCTAAAAGGTTTAAAAAATGTAAACAAAGCGATTATAAATAACGATAAATATATTTTATTTATTCTTTGGTTGGTTTCGGCTGATGCTAACATGCTAACATGCTAACAATGCTAACCATAACAAGCGGAATAAAATAAAGAAAAGTCTCGTTTAATGAGAGAAAATAAAGATGTTGTGTTATTTACCGAGCAGCTCCAGATTCATGGTTGAACGACTGAAGGTCCAAACGTCCTTAACGACTCGATTTAACGGATTATTTCATAAATTTACTCGGTTTTTATAGATTTTAATGTTGACTGGCGCCGAGCCTCCAGTCAGGACCCCAAACAGGCGACCCGGAAGCTGCCTGAACAGAAAGACGTGACGCGGCGACACTGACACCTAGCGGCCGGAAGTCAACAAGTACAGCGACTCAAGTTTATTCTTTAAAGGCGAAAACATTTCATGCACTGGTCAATTTTGACATATTGTGCCTTGCAAACATGTGTGGAATTTCGCAATAGTTATACATTCAAATAGTTATAACTCTCTATCAGTTTTTGACTCCTTTTCATTTTGCCTGTATAAAACACTTAAAAAGTGTTCACCATGACGTGTTGGTATTGTTTACAGCACAACCTCACCTATATGACCTGATTATTATTTTTTTTTATTTTGACTTACTGGATCAACATTTTCAGCACAAAAAAAACATATACAAAAAATGACAAAAAACACACAAAAACACACATAAAAAAAACACATTTTACAACAAAAAACATCCAATGAAAACCCACTTAAAACACACAGAAAAACACCCAAAAAATTACAAAGAACACACATAAAATGCACAAAAACACACAAAAAACACGCACAAAAAATAACAAAAATCACACAAGACAAAATATTGCATTAAAAATGCTGAATGCAAACTGCAAAATTTGAAAAACCTGCAAAAATTTAAATTTGGTCGAGGTGTTTGTTTTTTTTACCTTTGCTGAGAAAGGGTTGATGCATTAAATGTGACATGGAAACTTCTAGAAAAGACAAAACTTTAGAGAAAAGGGACAGCAGGGAAACATGCTGCATGCTTTCTGCACTCCAGACGGTTAAATAGTTAATACTTACGTTTATTACAGTCAAGTACAGTTTTGTACACTTAAGTTAATAATTCAGCACAATTTGGAGTGACTTGGACTTTATTTGAATATTTTTATTGAACTTTATACTTCTGCTCAACTACATTTGGAAGTCAATATGGTGCTTTTTATTGCACAACATTAATTTGACAACATTACTTACAGATTAAGATAAGAGATAAGAGATAAGATATTCCTTTATTGATTAAATTCAGGTGTTGCAGCAGCACAAGTACAGAGTAAAGTAAAGTTTAAAAAAAAGTAAAGTAAATAGTATAAAGCAAAGAAAAAAATGACAAAGACCAAATAAAAATAAAATAAATAATATGAATATGAATATGAATACAAAATATAAATCAGCTAATAATTTATGTTATATTATATATACTGTTGTACAAGTTTAATAATTTAATTATTTGAAGTA
This sequence comes from Centropristis striata, assembly GCF_030273125.1. NCBI lineage: Eukaryota > Metazoa > Chordata > Actinopteri > Perciformes > Serranidae > Centropristis > Centropristis striata. Next base: position 44,551,560 of record NC_081519.1, on the reverse strand, counting down.
GTTTAATTTAGCTCCAATTTACCGGCAGCACTATTAAAGTGATGAAGACATTAATGCATCTGTAATTTAACCTAATAAATTATTATGTCGTAGGAAAGTAGAAAGTAACAAAATAATGGAAACACTTAAATAAAGCAGCTCAAAATTGTAGTTGAATAAATATATCTAGTCCAAGATATTAATGTGGCGACGTGTTCAATCTATTTAGTTGTATTTAGTTGTGTTTAGTTGTATTTAGTTGTGTTTAGTTGTATTTAGTTGTATTTAGTTGTGTTTAGTTGTATTTAGTTGTATTTAGTTGTATTTAGTTGTGTTTAGTTGTATTTAGTTGTGTTTAGTTGTATTTAGTTGTATTTAGTTGTATTTAGTTGTATTTAGTTGTGTTTAGTTGTGTTTAGTTGTATTTATTTGTATTTAGTTGTGTTTAGTTGTATTTAGTTGTATTTAGTTGTATTTGTTGTATTTAGTTGCAGTAACAGTTGGTGCCAACATCATCAGACAGACTGGACCCTTGACTCTGATCTCAACACTTCAACACTTTCTTTATGGTGTCAACCTATAGACACAGGCCCTCCATACAGGCCCCAGGGTGTGTGTGTGTGTGTGTGTGTGTGTGTGTGTGTGTTGATGGAGGACCCGGAGCCGGAGATGCATGACTTCCTGTCTTCACAATAAAAGCTCAAAATAAATATTCTACAGAAGAAATGAGTAGAATTATTATGTGGATGATATAACTATTCTTACTTTTATTTTTACCCACTGTAATCTATTTATTTTTATTTCTTTTGTCCCTGTTTTATGTTTGGAACAATTATTACATTACTGTTTAATTTTATATCTCAGTGTTTCTGTATGTGTCTAGATAAAAAAAAAATAGATACAATAGAGTTGAAAATAAAATAAAATAATAATAATGATAATATGCACTTACTTTCTAGGCAAAGAATATTAAAACTGAAACTGTTTATTTATATATATTTTTTATTTATAGACATTTAAAAACAGCCTCAGTTGACCAATGTGCTGTAAAGTTATTAAAAAAAATAAAAAATAAAAATCATACACAAATAGAGCAATAAATATAAAGAATGAAAACGATATAATGCTAAAAACAATAAAACTATAAAATACTAAAAACAATAAAATACAAAAAAACTCAACAAAAACAGAGTTAGAGTTAAAAAAAAAAGGAAATAAAAGAATAAAAAGTAAAAAAGCCAAGAAGAATACACATTACACATGCTTATAAATTAAACCATGTAAAAGTGTAATATATATTGATTGATTGATTGTCTTTATTTCAAACATGCAGGCAATAAAAAAAACAAGTTTAAATATTAATAGATGAATAAATAAAAAACAAAACAAAAAAGCAAAAAAATAAAAAAAAAAAAAAACAGTTTCTGAACTTTCTTCAAGCTCGAAAGGGGGTAGAAATTGATATGTCATTTTTTTTATTATGATTATTTTACGTGTAAAAGTACACACACACACACACACACACACACACACACACATATACACGTATTCCACCTCATCACTGCGAAGGGTTTTAATTTGAAGGAGCTAAACGGAAGTCCCGTGTGTGTGCGTATGCGTGTGTGTGTGTGTGTGTGTGTGTGTGTGTGTGTGTGTGTGTGTGTGTGTGTGTGTGTGTGTGTGTGTGTGTGCGTGTGTGTGTGTGTGTGTGTGTGTGTGTGTGTGTGTGTGTGTGTGTGTGTGTGTGTGTGTGAAGGCGCCACGTCGGCAGTACAGCAGCTGAACAGAGAGCTGCTGCTGCTGCGTAGCTCAGCCTGAAGTTACAGAGCTGACTCATGAAATACTGACAGAAAGATCATTCAGAAAACCTGCCGAGGAGAAGAAGAAGAAGAGAAGAAGAGGAGAAGAAGAAGAGAAGTGAGCAGGTTTTCTCCTCCAGAGAGAGATAAATCTTTATTTCCAGCAGAGTTTCCAGTCGGAGGTGATCACCAGCTGCTGTGTGTCCAGGTGTGTTAGTGGGAGAACACTGGGAACACTGGGAACAATGGTGAAGGTAAGAGCTCCACCAGCAGCATTAATTCATCATTTCATCAGGATTATAAAACCTGTTGAAACGAGCTTTATAACGTGCGTGTGAGTGTTAGTGGGTTGTTTCTAACCGCGTGCAGCCTCTTCATGACTGATGTGGATTTAAAAGTGATAAGATCTTATTTTATTTTATTGGTTGTGTGTTTTTCCCCTTCAGGAAATGTGGCCTCTTCCTTTCTGAAATATGTTTTTTTTTTCTTTTTGTGGGTCAGCTACATTAAAATGAGGCGTCACAGCTTCCTGCAAATGACTCAAAAATTACTCAAACTCTGATCCAGCAGTGCCACTTTAAAAAAAAAACTTTTTTAATATAACATTTGACTTTTAGGTTCTAAAGTGGCAGTTTATTTAAAAAAAAAACATGCAAAAAAACACGAACAGTGGTTGTAGAGCTGTGAGATCTTGGGCCTGTTTTTATGGGTCACAAGAAGAAAAACCAGGGGGGGGTGATTCTGTTGGCAGATATGATCGAAAACATACTTTCTGTATAAAAGCTTGTCAAACATGGACTTATTTGAAGCTTCGACGTGTCATTTTACAGTAACAGAGTCACTGAGCAGCAGCTTCTCACCTGTAATTAGAAGAAAAGCTTCATTTAAAGGGTCACAAGTCACAAAGGTGAAGACCACCAAGCATATGTTCAATCTGCTGCACGTGTTCCTTCTGTCAGCCTGATGATGATGATGATGATGATATACCAAGTAAAACTGGAGACAAGCTCAAATAGATTTAGTATCAAATGATAGAACTGGATGGAACCCTCTTATATGGTAGATTTGACACCTTTGGTCACATTTAACATTCTTTATTGAGCATGATAGTGTTTTGAAAGTTAAAAAAGATTCAAAATCACATTTTATGTTGGACTAAAGGACTAAAAAAGACACAAAATGACTAAAAAAAAGACACAAAATGACTAAAAAAAAAGACACAATGACAAAAAAGACACAAAATAACTAAAAAAGACACAAGATAGCTAAAAAAAGACACAAAATGACCAAAAAAGACACAAAATTACCAAAAAAACACGAAATAACTAAAAAAAGACACAAAATGAGAAGACAAAATGATAAAACAAAACAATGAAGACACAAAATTACTAAAAAAAGACACAAAATGACCAAAAAGACACAGAATAACTAAAAAAAGACACAACTAAAGACACAAAATAACTAAAAAAGACACAAAATAGCTAAAAAAAGACACACAATGACCAAAAAAAGACACAAAATGACCAAAAAAGACACAGAATGACTAAAAAAAGACACAAAATGAAAAGACAAAATGATAAAACAAAACAAAGAAGACACAAAATGACCAAAAAGACACAAAATAACTAAAAAAAGACACAACTAAAGACACAAAATAACTAAAAAAGACACAAAATAGCTAAAAAAAGACACAAAATGTCCAAAAAAAGACTGTAAATGACAGGCAGGATGAAAATGATTCAGAAATGGACAAAATAGACCAAAACTCCAGAGAGTTAACCGTCTTTTACTTCATCACATTATATTTTATCAGAAAAAGCATTTTTATTCCCTCATCTGTGATATAAAAAGAGAGGAAATACCATTTAATAAAATAAAGAATGTACACACACAAATAAATATGTGAACTGAACGATAAAATGTATAAAAAACAAGGTTGAGATTAAATAAATGACCCTGGAATGTTTTCAGAGTATGATAAGTATGTGAGATAATTACATGTTTAAATATGACTCCGTCTAGACGTTCTCTATCTGTAATTCAGACGGAATAAATAGTTTTTATTTGCACTGAATGATTTATGGTTTAAAATAGTTTTCTTTTTCATATAAATGAGGCATAAACATCTGAAGATTCAACATCATTACACCCCAAATATTAATCATAGCTGCACAATCAATCAAAATCTTTCACAATTTAGACTTTGTTCAAATAGCAGGATGTTTGTTTAAAGTAAAATGTGCTAATATATAAACCACTAAACCAATAAAATACTATTTTTAATGAAGTGTTGTGGTTCTGCAGAGATGTCCCAAACCTACAAATCTTATTTTACTGACTTTATTTAGTTCAGATCCTCACAAAAACAATCACACATCATCATTTTAATATATTTTCAATTGAAAATGAGATATGGCAAATACAATATCAATAAAAATATCATAATTAGGTATTTATTTTCTAAATTGTGCACCAGTCACATGAATCTCCTTAATTTATTTCACTTAATCAAGTAATATTTGATTAAAGAAAACAGGAGCAAAAGGCCAAACTAACAGTAGTTAATAAAATAAAGAATGAAAGTACCCACACATAAATATGTACACAACAGTAAAAAAACCAAAACGGTTTAGGGTTTAAAAAGTAAAATAAATGCATGTAAATGCTGGAAAAAAAGATGTAACAAGGACGATTTGAGGGCCTGAAGTGACAGGAGCCGTGTTTCCATTTAACTAATTTGAAACAAAATTTTTCAATGTTGAATGAAAGAAAATGAGAATTATTGAGTTTTCAACAGTTTTAAACATTTCCTTCACTTTATCAAGTAATATTTTATCAAAGAAAACAGAAGCAAAAGGCTTTTTTTTACACACAGAGATTTTTAAAAAGGAAACAGTAGTTAATAAAATAAAGAATGAAAGTAAACTCACATAAATATGTACACAAAACGGTAAAGAACGTAACCATTTTTCAAGCAAAAAGTAAAAAGTATCGAGTCGGGTCCAGCTCCACCTTCTAGCAGGTGCAGTCGGTTGTTATCAGCTCTTTCAATGGACGGTTGCTGAAAAGTGTTTCCCCTTTATTCATTCAGTTACATGAGCTGCTGCTGAAACGTTATTTTGACTTGTTTTGAGTCAACGAGGGATCAAATCCTGTCTCTCAGGACATCAACGTAAAGGGTGACGTTCAACTAGAGCTGCACAATTAATCAGATTTTAATCGTGATCATGATTTTGGCCGCCACGATTAAATAAACCTGATCGTCGGTGATATTTCCATTTTAAAATGCGTCTCTCCTGCAGATCTAATCAACACTTTCTACACCAGTAGTCCACCAACCACCAGGGGGCGGGGCCGTGTTTCTACCCTGTAAACAGCCTGGTTGCTGATTGGATAGAACGCTAAGCAGGATGTGACGTAGTACTGGACGCCACAACAACACGCGACATTTGTAAAAGCTGGTGAAGCAGTGTTGCCAACTTAGCAACTTTGTTGCTATATTTAGCAACTTTTCAGACCCCCTTAGAGACTATTTTTCAAAAAAGCGACTGGAGACAAATCCAGAGACTTTTTCTGGTGTTATTGGAGACTTTTGGAGACTCGTTCTTACTCTTCTTAACGAGCCGCAGGGGCCGGAGGCTCTTCTTAAAGAGCCGCGGGGGCCAGAGGCTGTTCTTAACGAGCCGCGGGGGGCCAGAGGCTCTTCTTAACGAGCCGCGGGGGGCCGAGGCTCTTCTTAACGAGCCGCGGGGGACGGAGGCTCTTCTTAACGAGCCGCGGGGGCCAGAGGCTCTTCTTAACGAGCCGCGGGGGACGGAGGCTCTTCTTAACGAGCTGCAGGGGGCTAGAGGCTCTTAACGAGCCGCGGGGGACGGAGGCTCTTCTTAACGAGCCGCGGGGGCCGGAGGCTCTTCTTAACGAGCCGCGGGGGCCGGAGGCTCTTCTTCTTCTTCTTCTTCTTCTTCTTCTTCTTCTTCTTTTGGGTTTTCCGGCAGAGCAGGAACAGCTGATCAGACATGTGAGTTAAATGTTCTCTATGTCAGAACTTATTCAGAAAAAGACAATTTTCGTAAAAGACAAAAACAATTCAAGTGAGCGTAAAAACTGTTATGTACATTTTCAAAAAGTTTTACGATATTTTGCTGTTTCCATGAAGCTTTTTCTCATTAAAATCTTCAAAACACGCAGAGAAATTTGTTGACGGAAACACGACTAAAGTTTGTAAAACTTGTTCTCACCCGAGCCTTCTGGGGGAAAGTCCTCGGCCCCAAGACAGACTTCTCTTACTTCACACTCCATTTTCTTGCATCCAGATTTGATTTCACACTCGTCACTTCTGCCTTGGCGTTGTTCGTAACCCCTGCGGTCACTAGAGGGCGCCACCAACAACACGTTAATATCGCAGCACATTCAGTGAGCTGATAACAACCTGCTGGACCAGCAGGCGGAGCCTCTACTCACCTGCTCTGATAACCGCTGATCAACTCACATTAAATCAGTTGATAACGATCAAATCAGGTGTTTAGATTTGACTGTGACTCCAGACTGTGGACAGACTTTATGTTTATTTAAAACAGGAAGAGGAGATTCAGCATCAACAACCACAGCTTTAATGACTTCCTGTGAGACTTCAGACAGTTTCTGAGGTTAACACCAGTCTGTTGGTTATATTTAGGATTTAAACATAGAGTATGTCACATTTCTGCATTAAAATGTCTAAAAATGACCAAACCAGGACCATGCAGTATGGAGAAACATCAAATGTCACATTATTTTTATTACCAAATGCTTCACTATGGATATTGTGATGATATTCAAGGGCTGACTAAACATTAAGGCAACTAAAAGCTAATAATACAATAATAATAGAACAGCTAACAGCCTCTTAATTCTGGAATATTACTTAATTTTACTGTTAAAATCCACTCCTGCCATATTAGGAAATCCAAAATGTAAAAGGATATCTCGGCTGATATCATGATACTGAAATAAGTCATACTGATATATTACCATTCCCCCTGGTTTTATATTTTGTATTTTATATATTATTTTATTATTAGTTGTACTTGCATATCTCAAATGTTCAAAATCATCAAAGTTTAAACAAAGAAATCTATGATTTTAATTAAAAAAAACACATGATGTTTGATTTGGTCACCTGTCAATGTTCATATAACCTTTCAACCCACTTTTATCTATCTGAAATCTTTCTATTCAACAAATATGTTAAGATAAAGAATCTGATATAAAATACCAAATTCCACTATGTTTTAGATTGAATTGTGTTGTCTTTGCTGGTACTGAGAAAACTAAATGCAGTTTCCAGAAGTGGAAAGAATCAAATAAAATATTGAATAAACAAAAGACACAAAATTACAAAAAAAAGACACAAAATGACCAAAAAATATACAAAATGACTAAAAAAAAGACACAAAATGACCAAAAAAGACACAAAATGACTAAAAAAAGACACAAAATGACCAAAAAAAGACACAAAATGACCAAAAAAGACACAAAATGACCCAAATTGTTCCTCTAAACACAAAGAGCCAAATCAAACAGAGTCCCACTAGAATAAACCCAGAGTTGATGACAGGATCACACACAATCACAAGATCACATTTATGTTGGTTTTTCTTTGTTTCTTTTTGGTTCTAAATGTTGATCCAGTAAGTCAGGATAAAAAATCTATTATTATTATTATCAGGTCATATAGGTGAAAAAATCTCCCAACATGGTATTTAAACCTGTTTTAGTGGTTTATAGAGGCAGGATGGAAGGACTGTGTGACTGAATAACCTCCTTCTAGTTAATGTTCCCTGCTGAGGCTCCGTCTCTATTATCTCTATTAAATGTTGGTGTGTTCAGTAATCAGTCGGGTGTTTTCCTGTGTTTTGCAGAATGTGAACAGCGTGAACGTGGAGCCCCAGCCAGGGACCAGCGTGGCCCCGGAGGAGGCCGAGCCCGTCGACATGCAGCCCTCGGAGGGTAAGCACCAGGCGCCGGCCCCCGGCCCCCGGGGACCCCGGGCCCCGGCCCCCGGGCGCCGGCCCCCCGGGCGGGAACATGGTGCAACCCTGCTCACATGTTGCTGCTATTTCAGAGCGGGTGTGTGTGTCGGGGGAGGCAGCCTGTTTGTCTAAGAGCTGCTCCAACCTGCTATTTGTGTCTCAGGTCTGGTCCCTGCTGACGCTCTCAGTAAACACCATGTTTCTGCATTAATGCATGAAGATCATGTCAACAGCACCAACAGAGACTCTTTATCACATTAAAGCTGTGATCAGATTATCAGAGATCTGATCAAATCAGCTCGCTTTATGCACGTTTCCCGTTCTTCAGTAGATATATATACAGTCATGGAAAAAATGATTAGACCTCCTTGTTTTATTCAGTGTCTTGTTCATTAGAGTTTAGTTTAAGAGCTGATATCTAGACATGTAACATGGTTTTATTGATCATGATTTAGGTTATTATCAAAAATGTTTGCATGACTGTAGATGTAAAAATGACACAAAATGACCAAAAATAGATACAAAAATGACTAAAAAAAGTCACAAAATGACCAAAAAAATTATGGAAAAATGACTAAAAAAGACACAAAACAACAAAAAATAGATGTAAAAATTACAAAAAAAAGACAACACAACCAAAGATGGATGTAAAAATGATGTAAAAATGACTCAAAATGACCAAAAAAGACACAAAATTACCAAAAATAGATGCAAAAATGACAGAAAAAGACACAAAACAACCAAAAATAGATGTATAAATGACTAAAAAAGTCACAAAATAACCAAAAAAGACACAAAACAGACAAAAATGTATGTAAAAATGACATAAAATTATGTAAGAATGACATTTAACATGATTTTATTGATGATGATTTTGGTTATTATTAATAAAACCATGTTAAATGTGATTGTAAATGTAAACTGCAGCTCTTCCTGCAGACTGTAGTTCAGACAGGCTGCCTCCATTAACCCTCTCAGAGCTGATAGTGTGTGTGTGTGTGTGTGTGTGTGTGTGTGTGTGTGTGTGGGTGTGTGTGTGTGTGTGTGTGTGTGTGTCTGTTGGCAAACTGTCAGGAGTTTCACAACATGAAGGAAGCCTTGCAGTGATTAGGTGAAGGGTGGAGCAGCAGGAGGAGAAGCTTCCAGAAGGTTAAACCAGTTTACACCAGATGGGAAATATCAGCAACACACCAGAGATCTTCAGCAGAAAAATATGACAAACATCAGAACTGTTTCCAGTTTAATGTTTCCATTAAAGTAGAAGCTAATTTGAAGCAAAATTTTTAAATGTTGAATGAAAGAAAATTAGAATTATTGAGTTTTTTATCAGCTGGTTTAGAGCGAATAAACAAAGCTGCAGTAACGTTCTTTGGACAGTAGATGGCAGTGTGATGTGTTGCTGTAATCCGTCAGTAAACAGGAGAAGAAGAAGAGAAAAAATAACAATAACTTCTTCTTCTTCTTCTTCTTCTTCTACTGCTACTCCTTCTTCTTCTTCTTCTTCTTCTTCTTCTTCTTCTTCTTCTTCTTCTTCTTCTTCTTGGGTTTTCCGGCAGAGCAGTGTCATTGTTTTGTTCTCTCTAAAGTAGGAAGTTGTCACTTTTCGTGTTTTCTTTGTTGTCGTGCTGAACTGGATCTTGACGCAGCGTGTTTGATGTGTTCCAGATCCCGGTAAGGACCACACGGCGCCGGCTCCCGGCATGATTTGGCGAGTGGGCGGCGGCCTCTTCAACGTCACCAAGGGCGTGGTGGGCGCGGCGGTGGGCGGGGTGGCCTGGGTGGGCGGCAAGAGCCTGGAGATCACCAAGACGGCGGTGACCACGGTGCCGTCCATGGGCGTGGGGCTGGTGAAGGGCGGCGTGTCGGCCGTGGCCGGCGGCGTCTCCTCCGTCGGCTCCACCGTCGCCAACAAAGTCCCGTTCACGGCCAAGAGGAAAGACAAGGCCGAGTGAAGAGGACGAAGAGGATTGATGATGATGATGATGATGATGATGGACTTTGCCCCGCCCTGAGCCAGCAGAGAGCGCCGATCTCTGCCCGCCAATCAAAACTCCACCGTGCCTTCTGATGCTCGCCGTCGCCACGCAGACATCCAGACGCTGAAACATCCAGACGCTCGACGAAGCAGATTCACCAGAAAACAAACGATGAAAACATTTCCGCTCCTCTTCCTCCTCGTCCGTCTGCAGGTGAATCTCTGGACGCGGATCCTCTTCAGCTCGTGGTCGACTTCATGAATATTTTTATTATTCTGTTTACAATCCGAGAGGCTGCCATCCTCTTTTTCCAAACTACACATATTTAGTGAAGTGTTTCTGAATTAAAATGCTGATTTTTAGTGTTTTTTTTTTTCTTTTTTGCAAAGGTATTGAAGTTAAAATGTGTGTGAGAAGAATAGTGTGTTGAGAGAAAAGGGATGTGATCTGTCTGAGCTGGTTTTCCTCCTGGAGGAGCCCGAGGCCCAGCTTCATGTAGGAACACTTCTCTGAAACACAATCTGAGCGCTCCGGCTCCGGGCTCACCTCTGTCTTTTCACAGCTGCGTTATTATTATTATCCACATGTTTTCTTTTCAGTGTGAAATGTTAAAATGCTGCGTTGGACCTTGAAAAGTTGGGGGGAAAGGAAAAAAAAAAAAAAGATTTAAAGAAACATTCAGCAGCGTTTCACGGCTGTTTTAGAGGAAAAGTGCCTGATGTTGTCTGAGCTGTTCAGTCAGTAAAGGTGGAAGTGAACCTTTATTCTGAAAGGAACTCTGCTGCGCTGCAGGCGACAATCCAGAACGTTTATATGCAATATCAGCATTTCAATGCAACATGTGGAGAGAGCGGAGCCGTTGCAGATGGGACTCATCTATGTGAATCTGTGTCTTTATGTGTTTGTTTTCCCAATATATCAATAAAGTAGTTTGGAAGTTTAAAGCTGTGTTTTCTTGCAAACAATAGCAAATACTACCAAACTTTTCAGTGTGCCAGAAAAAGATTTAGTATGTCCCAGAACATGGTGGTAAAATGCAGTATTCAAAAAATGCAACCCTGCATGGTTTACAGCCAGGTGTTCCAGCTGTCAGGATATCTGGTATTGTAGAAGGAGGTGAAGTCAGGAGACGTCGTGTCTTTATCTTTGTGGTGCAACACATGCAGCGAGGATGCACCTGCAGGAAGAGAACACCTTGGTTTAGAACCTCAGAGCACCTGGACGGAAACCTTCCTGCTGCTGGAACCCTCCAACATCACTGCAGAGCAAGGCTACAATAGTCTGGGATGTTTCATTAGTTTTAGTTTTAATTCCGTTATCAATTTTTGTTTTCAAATTCAGAAATTCAGTTCAAATTCAGTGAGTTTGCTAGTTTTAATTAGTTTTTATTTTTTGGAAAATGCTTAGTTTTAGTTTAGTTTTTATTAGTTTTATTGTTAGTTTTAGTTTAGTTTTTATTAGTTTTAGTTTAGTGTTTATTAGTTTTATTGTTAGTTTTAGTTTAGTTTTTATTAGTTTTAGTTTAGTTTTTATTAGTTTAGTTTTTATTAGTTTTAGTTTAGTTTTTATTAGTTTTAGTTTAGTTTTTATTAGTTGTAGTTTAGTTTTTATTAGTTGTAGTTTAGTTTTTATTAGTTGTAGTTTAGTTTTTATTAGTTGTAGTTGTTTTGTAATGGGGTATTTGTTGGGTCCAGATTCAATAAGGTCACAATAAATGTTTCCTTTATTTCCTTTGTCTGATCCATCTCAGCCCCAATAAGTTTATTAAGTCATAAAACCAGATAGATGAAATAGATTTCATATCAACCAAAAAGGTTTACGGATGGAAAAAGTTGACAAAGATGAAAACGAAGGACATTTTCACTATAATTTTAGTTAGTTTTAGTTAGTTTTGGAACCACAAAATACAGTTTCAGTTATCGCTTTTAAAAAAACCCTCTAGTTTTTATTTTTACTTCAGTTAACGAAAATGTTTTCGTTAACAATAATAACCTTGGTCCAGGTAAACTGTATGTGTTTTTTTTTTATAAATTAACTATAGGACGGCCTGTCATGACAGGACGGACATATTTGGCTAATTTTAGCATTTCATTTAGCATGAATGGACCTTCAGTTAGCAACATGACGGGGTCATCCCTATGTTCCCCGCCCCGGGAAAAAGGTCCTATGTTCCCTGTTTTTCCCAAAAAGGGTCCTATGTTCCCCTGTCTCATACAAAGAGGGGAACATAGACACGCTCCCAACTTGACTCAGTTAGCATGTTGAGTATTTAGCAAATATATTTCAAATTTCAGAAATATTTTTATATTTAGATTAGATTAGATTTTCCCCCTTTTCTTATTGGACTGTGAGTAATGTAACAATCATCAGCAAGGACTTTAACTACAAATGATTTGACCCGTAATTATTAATGATTTGGTTTATATGTGTGTTTTTAAGTGTATTTGTTGTGATTTTCATATAACATCATCATCTGAATCTTTATATCTTTATATCTTTCTATCTTTAGGGGTGTGACGAGATCTCGCGAGATTAAAGTCCGCCGATATTTCTCGTCGCGTTGAAAATCAGTCTCGCGAGATTTGTGAGTTATCCAAACTTCTATTTGTGACCTGTGGGGCAGTAAAAGGAAAAGAAGAAGAGGAGGAGAAGCAGCAAACAGCCAGAATGACGTCACAGGGGCTCGTTAAGAAGAGTAAGAACTAATCTAAGTGGCACAGTCCTGCACAGTGACTGTAAGTTACTGCAACAGTTAGCTCTGTAGCAGTACAGTGTGTATGTGCTAACAGGCTAACAGTTAGCTCTGTAGCAGTACAGTGTGTATGTGCTAACAGGCTAACAGTTAGCTCTGTAGCAGTACAGTGTGTCTGTGCTAACAGGCTAACAGTTAGCTCTGTAGCAGTACAGTGTGTATGTGCTGCTGCAGCAGGAGGTGTTCACTTAGTGATCTCTGTTTGTTTACAACAAGCACTGGACACTCTTTGCCATGCCGGTTAATTAAAGATCACTATGTTTATGATAATTAGCCATGCTGCTTTGTTTTGATCTGCTGCTGATGTTGTGCAGTTGGCTAAGCGATTATGCAACAATAGAAAACCATACATCACCTCCGGAGTCTCAATAATCCCTTTGGGGGATTTTATTGTTTTATTTATCTAAATTTTACTTTCAGTTTCAATTTGTGGAAGAAGAAGTTTATTAAAAGCTCTTGCTTAGCCTACATCATGCATGTATGAGTTATAACAAAACATTTCAAAATGCATGTGCAACTCGGTTAAATAAAAGTCAGTTGGTCCAGTCATATATTGTGTCATTCTAGTTATCTTAAAATCATGTCTCGTCTCGTCAACCCAATATCATGTCTCGTCTTGTGAGTTGAGAATATCGTCACACCCCTAGTAATCTTGCTTTCTACAGACAGTCTGTCTTATATGCAACTAACTTTACTAACCTTTGATTTGCTCACAAACTGATTTACACATAAAATTCTTGAAATTGGCTGTAACAAAGACACAGTTTTGCAAAGCAGCACACGGCCAAAAGGCCAGGCATCGCTTCACAGCTTGAGTTTTATGACCCTTTGTGTGATGAGCTTGATTTGATTTGATTTGTATATCGGATTTTAGATGAATTCATAACTGGTTTAGATTTGTATATGGGATTTTTTGACAAAAAGACAAATACAGATTTTTTTTTCTTAAAAACCGGTCAAAACTAATTTTCAAAAACTACAACAACTCTCTGCCTCTGTCATTTTCTGTGGCAGCATATTAGCAACAAACATTTAAACTGGACTTAACTACAAATAATTGAGTTTTAACTCAACCTGTGGACACATTTTCATCAGAAAAAATGTTTTGACAAACACCATTTTATTTCTAATCATCAAACCTTTATTATTTTTTATATTTTCAAACAACAATTAATAATCATCTCCAGTAGGTTTCAGAATACAAAGAGAAGATAACATGTAATCAGTTATATACAGTTTACTCATCTGCTTTTCCCTGACAGAGTAACTTACAGTGAATTAAAAAATAAACCTGAAGTCTTCACTGTTTAAAATTAAGTTCTGTTACAAATTGACTAATAGTGCAGAATAAAATCAAAACTCTGAACAATAAAAGTAGCAATTACCCATAAAACAAGATTAAAAATATATAATTTTCCAAAATGAATTATATTCCCTTAAATCAAATGGCTAAACATGCATGTACATAATGTAAGGAAGAAAATAATATTCATGCTAATAATGGTTTCCCTATTATCAGAATCATCATCATCGTCTTCTTCCTTATTTTCTTCCCATCAGTTCCTGATTGACACATTTCACATTTTAGTTTTTACAGAGTAACTCAGTTAAAACAGAACATAGATAATAAAACCTCCACCTTTGCCTCATTATCATCACATTATTTTCCCCCATTATCAACATAGTTGTTATTGTTACAGTGCAGATACTCTGAACAGTTAAAAAACTGAAATTATTCAATATTTAGACTAGAAAATTATTAAAAACAAAAACAAAAAACATCTAGCTGTTTAGTACATTTAAAAAAGTCAATTTGATGTGTGTTGTTGCTAGTTGTTCCTGTTATTTGCTGTTAGTATAAAACAGTGAAGGCTGTTCATTTCTTGTGTACTAACTGCAGAAACAGTTTACCATGAAGATTAATATATAGCACACACTGTTTACAATTAATACGTAGTTATACTATAATTGTGACATACAGGGCCGGTTCTAGCCCATTGGCTGCCCTAGGCGATATTGAGATTTTGCCCCCCCCCCCACCGAACCACATCCATTCCATGGAACCACATGTGGTCCAGTGAAAGAAAACACAATTTTAATTAAACTTTAGAACTAATGTCTGAGATGAAAATACATACCTCTATACTGTGCTTTATTCTCCTCCTCCTCTTTTCTTCGTTTTCGCCCCTGTGCACCAGACAGTTTGGTCCTTTTCATTTTGCTAGTTGACCTTCTACGACCGTTAGCGTGATCTAGTTCTAGTGTTTTGTGACTTGCAACTGCATCGTCATGACGAGTGACGACACCCATGCACATATCATATTTTATATAATATAATATTACATTTTCATTCGAAATATGGGTTGGGGCATGTTCATTTAATTCAATGAGGGTTTTATTGCCCATGCTTTTTAAAAAATGTTTCGTTAATCAATGTTGTTAAAACAAAGATGTGTGCTTGTGGCGCCCCCTGCCAATTTGGCGCCCTAGGCAGCCGCCTTGGTGGCCTGTAGGAATAACCGGCCCTGGTGACATATCAACACATAATGATCCCAAAAAGAATAAAGACAACAAAAAATGTAAGAAATCATATTACAGATTGTTGACCTTTCCTGTGTCAGGAATATATATATATATATATATATATATATATATATATATATATATATTCTGTGCATATAATTCTATGTATAGTATCACTGAGATGCCAAACGATGACATTCCTGAGAAATTTTACTCACATGAAATAAAATGCTGCATTCATTAGCTTGATGAAGGGACTGTGTGCTGTCCCACTGTGACAGAGACCGTCTCTGGTAATATCTTCAGGGATGTTTGATTCCAGTTAGCAATATATGGAAACAGTCTCTCAGTGAAAGTGTGTGTGAAGGTGTGTATGTGTGTGTTTGTATCAGAATCAAAGAATGACAGTTTTCCTTTGTCAAAGTCCAGATGAACTCTGATCCTCTGTGGCCTCTTCTTCACTGAGAGGACTTTTCTAATGTGTGGTGGGGAGACTGCTGTGTGTTTTCCATCAATGAAACCAATCTCCCAGAAGCCAGTTGGTATATCACCCTTTCTCCAGACAGACTCCTTCACCACACCTATGGACCAGTATTTATCATATGTAACCTCAACGTCCCAGCTGTGAGTCCCAGAGTTAAAGCCCTCAGAGCTCAGGACAACGGCATAGTGATCAAACCTCTCTGGATTGTCAGGAAGTTTCTGTTTCTCTCCAAGTCTCACACTGGTCAGATCTTCAGACAGGATGAGATATGGATAAGCAGTGTTTGGATCCAGAATCAGAGGAGTGTAGGAGACCATCTCCTTCATCTTGTTCCAGATGTTGAAGGCCAGGTTGCCCAGGTGTTTGGCCACATCTATCAGAGCTCCTGAGAGCAGCTGTGGATCCTCCAGCAGGAGGCGCTGCTGGACTCTTTCCACTGCAGCCTTGTAGTTCTGCAGGAATGAGACGTGTTCAGCTCTCAGCTCCTCCTCTGTGGCTCTGATTGTGTCTGAAAGAGCTGCTATCTCTCTGCTCAGAGCATCAATCTTCTCCTTCATCATCTGAGTCTTCTGCTCCTCTTCCTCCCTCAGAGCAGAGATCCTGGCCTCCTCTTCCTCTTGTAGACACTGGTGAAGCTTCTTAAACTGCTCCTTAATCTGCCTCTCTGTGTGTCGGGCCTGGACCTTAATGTGTTCTGCTGTTTGATCACAGTTTCCTTTAACTTGTCCAAAGAGCTTCAGTTTCTCCTGTAAGGGCTTCAGGGATTTCTGGAGCTCCTCTTTGTGATCCTGTGCAGCTTCATCGATGGGACTGAATCTGTGATTCTTGTGTGTCTTTGAGTCTTTGCAGATGACACAAACTGGCTGCTGATGGTCCAGACAGAAGAGTTTAAGTTTCTCAGAGTGCAGACTGCAGAGAGGCTCTGAAGATCTCTGATCTCTCTCCAGTAAGAACGCCTCACACAGGTTCTTTAACGCCAGGTTACGAGGTGTATCACTTAATAAATGTATTTCCTTGCAAACTGGACACTGGTGTACCACTTTCTCTGTCCACCATTCCTGTAAACAGTCTTTACAGAAGCTGTGGCTACACGACAGAACAACAGGGTTCTTAAAGATCTCCTTACAAACAGGACAAGTGAGATCCTCCTCTGATCTGGAAGCCATTTTCTCTCCGAGTGAAGCTGAAAACACAGCACACAAACAAGGCAGTTGGTCTGTTGAGGAAGTTGAAAGTTTTACTTTCACTTTGAGTCGTAGCTCCTCCAAATCTCCTGTTTATAATGTGAAAACAGCAGCAGGTTTAAATGGTGATAATCCAGAACGCCAGTAATCCCAGTGTTCCCAGTATTTCCTTCTTTCTCGTCTTCTGTCTGTGGTGTCTGATCTTGTGGTGCATGTTCACTGGGCACAAACTGCGAGAGTGTACTATGACTCATGTTACTCCACGCCCAAATCTGTGGAATGAGGAAATCAGACAGCACACACCCCTATCTGTGTGTGTTTATTCAATATGTAAGCACAGTGAAGGTATCTACTGTGACTTCTAGACTTCTATTCTAGATTTTTTTTTTCACTCGTTAGTCTGTCTGTAGATACTCTCTGACTTCCCTGTTTGTGGCCAAAAGCTTATTTCAGGGGTCATCGACTGCATTTGTCCCAGAATACTTATACTTAGTTAGCTCATCATTGTTTGATATTTTAACTTTCTGACTGACTTCATGCTAATTTTATTTGCCTATATCAGTGTCAATCAAGCGGCAATCTCGGGTCCAGAGCTGTGAAGCCTATGTGGAAGTACCAAAAACTGCTGCAATTCCTCGACTCGCCGCTTGAGGCTGGCTGCAGAAGGGAGCAAGTTAGATTGACCCTCATGTTAAAATGTCCGATTTCACAGTAGAAATAAACGTGTTTACAGCCTGATTCAAACGATGCTTCTACTCTCAAAAGCTGATTTCCCCTTCCATGACAACTCTGAGAGGGGTGAATTATTTTATGTCACTCGTTTAATTTTAGAAAATTCTGCATAATGAAGCATATATATATATATAAATATATATATATATATAATTCTACTGATACTGTAACTTACATTTTTCATTGTATGTCTTGTTTATATACTGAATGCCTGTATTTCCTTCATTGATAAAAAAAAAGCTAGCTACTAGCTGCCTCGAGCCGCTAGCTAGCCGCCAGCTGCCTCGAGCCGCTAGCTAGCCGCCAGCTGCCTTGAGCCGCTAGCTAGCCGTTAGCTGCCCCGAGCCGATAGCTAGCCGTTAGCTGCCACGAGCCGCTAGCTAGCCGTTAGCTGCCCAGAGCCGCTAGCTAGTCGTTAGCTGCCTCGAGCCGCTAGCTAGCCGCCGGCTGCCTCGAGCCGCTAGCTAGCCACCGGCTGCCTCGAGTCGCTAGCTAGCCGCCGGCTGCCTAGAGCCGCTAGCTAGCCGCTAGCTGCCTCGAGCCTCTAGCACTGCATCTTATTCACTGGAAACTTTACCTGTCAGCTGTCGGGAGTTTTACAGGCAATCATCGGACTAATAACACCACCTGCTTCATGGTGAGCTGTACCACTGCTCCACAAGAAGCCCAGACTCCAGTTGTTGTTTTTTAGTCCTTTGAAGACAGAAACTGTGATTATAATGTCAGCTGTCTGAAATCAAGTTACCAAGACTGGAAGTTAAATTTATTGACAAATGTACTGAAAGAAAGAAATGTCATCTTCTGTGGCAGCATACTAGCAACAAACATTTAAACTGGACTTAACTAGTTGGGATGGCCGACGAGTGAACGCTGGCGCAACTAGCTGCCGCTGCTCGCCGGTAACTTTTCAACTTTTAACATTCCAGGCTGATTTTATTTTATGTTACTATGATCTAGTCGGACAGTGAAATTGCCATCATTGTGGAATACTTTTAAAAACTGCTGGCACTATCGTTTACGTGAGCTGTCACTTTTCGCTCACCTGTCCTGTCCCGGTGTGATCCTCACCTGGCGTTTTCTGGCCGTCAGCGCTGCCTGAGTCCTCGTCCACAATGTGGGCCGGTAGGACATTCATCCTGTTTGTCTGTGTCTGGCTCTTTGTACTGCCCGTCCACCTGCCAGTGGCGGGTCTAATCCAGTACTCGGCCACTGACCTGCTCCGGCTGCGCCATCACCTGCCTGGACCAACGCCAGAGGCTCTTCACCTCCACCCGGACATCATCTTCCACCCCCGCCGGAGATACATCCAACGAGGGTCCCGTCGGAACTTTCAACACAACACCTCAACAGCAATAAAGTCCATCTGGTCCAGTTCCCGACGCCGGACTCATCACCCTCCACACTCCACCAGCCGGGCTGTCGACCACAGCGTGTTAGCCCGCCTAGCCCGGTCGGCTAGCACCACCACCAACTGCGACAGCTCTCCACTCAACTTCGCTCTGCTCAACATCCGCTCACTGACAGGCAAGGGACATCTCATCCAAGACATCATTACAGACCGGAAGCTCGACTTTCTCTGTTTAACCGAGACGTGGCAACAGCCCCAGGACTACTCCCAGCTCAACGAATCCACTCCTCGTGGGTTTGTTTACACCTGTCAACCCCGTGGCTCTGGTCGGGGAGGAGGTCTCGCGATATTTTACCGCGAGAACTGGAAAGTCTCGCCGGTATCTGTGTCCTGTGTCCGTCTCCACCACGTTTGAGTCGTCTGTCTGTAAACTGTCTGGTCCCACTCCAACCATCATTGCTACTGTCTACCGCCCCCCAAAACCCAATAGTGACTTTTTAACTGACTTTGCTGCTTTCCTCACCCATCTCTCCTCTCACTCACCAAACATTATACTGCTGGGGGATTTCAATATCCACATGGACAATACCAATCTGCCACTTACCAAAGACTTCACATCCTGCCTAGAGAGTTTTGGATTACAGCAACACACCACCATTCCCATACACTCCAAAGGACATATTCTGGACCTAATCTGCTGCTCTGGTGTCACCCCTCTGGACATAACCGCTGATGATCTCCCCATAACTGACCACTTTCTCCTCTCATTTACAGTGAAACTCACTCTCTCCATCTCTAAAACACCACGCCTCATTTCTTACTGGAATATAATGAATATTAACCCCGCCACTCTCACTTCAATTATTCACTCCTCCGGCCTCCTTGACATCCATAATCTGTCCACTCCCGATGATCTGGTTTATCATTACAACAATGGACTCCACAATATTCTTGACTCTCTTGCTCCGTTAAAAAACAGGTCTGTCTCCTTCACCGTCTCTGCCCCCTGGTTCACCCCCGATCTTCGTCTCATGAAAACTAAAGGTCGGCAACTTGAAAGACTCCACAGGAAAACTGGTCTCACCATACACAAAGACATGTACAATAACCACACATTACGCTATAAGTTCTCCATTGCAAGCACAAAAACCCACTACTACTCCAGTTTAATCACTGCCAATGAAGGAAACTCCAAGTCACTGTTCTCCCTACTTAACAATCTCACCAAACCCCAGGACTCCCTCCCCCCTCACTTATACACAACATTCTCCTGCAATACCATTATGTCCTTTTTCGCAGAAAAAATCAAGAACATCCACCAGAACCTCGCATCACTGCCTCACCTCAGCACCTCAGCTGACCTCCCCCACCCACACACCCACTCTCCTCCTTCCAGCTCCCCACTCTCTCAGAAATCTCAGAACTCATCCGGACATCCAAGCCATCCACCTGTCAACTGGACCCCCTGCCCACACAACTTGTCGAAGCCTGCCTCCCTTCTCTGGTCCCCCTCATTTCTGCCATCATCCACTCCTCTCTCACCACTGGAACCGTCCCTACACCCTTCAAAACTGCTGCCATTACCCCAATCCTGAAAAAACCTGGCACTGACCCATCCAACTTCAACAACCTCCGCCCTATCTCCAATCTACCCTTCATCTCCAAAATCCTAGAAAAAACTGTTGCCTCCAGCTCCGCTCTCACCTATCCCACAATAATCTGTATGAACAGTTCCAGTCTGGTTTCCGTCCACTCCATAGCACCGAAACAGCACTCATCAAAATCACCAATGACCTTCTTATGGCATCTGATTCTGGACTCCTCACCATCCTCATCCTCCTCGACCTGAGTGCAGCCTTTGATACCATCTGTCACACCACCCTCCTCAGCAGGCTTTCTTCCATTGGCATCACCCACACCTCCCTGGACTGGTTCACATCATACTTCTCTGGCCGCACTCACTTCATTCAACTCAAGTCGCACAAATCCATCCCTTCCGCCGTCACCTCAGGTGTGCCCCAGGGCTCTGTCCTGGGGCCCCTCCTCTTCATCATCTACCTCCTTCCCCTCGGCAATATCTTCCGCAAATTTAACATTCACTTCCACTGCTATGCCGATGACACCCAGCTCTACCTCACCACCAAACCCTCGTCCTCTCTTCCACCTACCTCCCTCACCGATTGCATCTCTGAAATAAGAACCTGGTTCACCTCAGACTTCCTTAAACTAAACAGTAATAAAACAGAGGTTCTACTCATTGGCACAAAATCAACTCTATCTAAAACCGACAGCTTTTCCCTCAACATCGACAACTCCTCTGTTTCACCATCCCCCCAGGTTAAGAGTCTGGGTGTCATCCTGGACAGTACACTATCCTTCCAATCCCACATCAACAACATTACCCGGTCTGCCTACTTCCATCTACGAAACATCAATCGCCTCCGCCCCTCCCTTACCCCCCACACTGCTGCCATCCTTGTCCACAGCCTCGTCACTTCCCGTCTGGATTACTGCAACTCTCTCCTGTTTGGCCTCCCTCACAAATCACTCCATAAGCTTCAACTGGTCCAGAATTCAGCTGCCCGCATCATCACAAGAACCGCCTCTATCCACCACATCACCCCTGTCCTCCAACAGCTCCACTGGCTCCCGGTTCAGTTCCGGATTCAATACAAAGTCCTCCTGGTAACTTTCAAGGCTATATATAACCCCATATCTGTCCGACCTCCTTCATGTTCCCACTCCCTCCCGCTCCCTCAGATCCTCTTCCTCAATACACCTGTCTGTCCCCTCCGCCCGTCTCACCACCATGGGGAGCAGAGCATTCAGCCTCTGGAACTCACTACCACCCCAAATCAGGAACATTGACTCACTCCCCCATTTCAAATCACAACTCAAAACACATCGGTTTAAAACTGCTTATTCCCTCTGATCACAATTACCCTGTCCAATCTATCTTTTGTATTGTATTGTTATTAATTCTGTGTATTTTATTGTATTTTATTGCTGAATCTTTTCTATCTTTTTTGTACGGTGTCCTTGAGTGCCAAGAAAGGCGCCTCCAAATAAAATGTATTATTATTATTATTATTATTAACTACAAATAATTTAGTTTTAACTCAACCTGTGGACACATTTTCATCAGAAAAATGTTTTGACAAACACCATTTTATTTCTAATTATCAAACCTTTATTATTTTTTTAGATTTCCAGAACAACAATTAAGAATCATCTCCAGTAGGTTTCAGAATACAAAGAGAAGATAACATGTAATCAGTTATATACAGTTTACACATCTGCTTTTCCCTGACAGAGTAACTTACAGTGAATTAAAAAATAAACCTGAAGTCTTCACTGTTTAAAATGAAGTTCTGTTACAAATTGACTAACAGTGCAGAATAAAATCAAAACTCTGAACAATAAAAGTAGCAATTGCCCATAAAACAAGATTAAAAATATACAATTGTCTAAAATGAATTATATTCCCTTAAATCAAGCGGCTAAACATACATGTACATAATGTAAGGAAGAAAATAACATTCATGCTAATAATGGTATCCCTATTATCAGAATCATCATCATCGTCTTCTTCCTTATTTTCTTCCCATCAGTTCCTGATTGACACATTTCACATTTTACTTTTTTCAGAGTAACTCAGTTAAAACAGAACATAGATAATAAAACCTCCACCTTTGCCTCATTATCATCACATTATTTCCCCCCATTATCAACATAGTTGTTATTGTTACAGTGCAGATACTCTGAACAGTTAAAAAACTGAAATTATTCAATATTTAGACGAGAAAATCTAAAATAAACAACAAAAAACATCTAGCTGTTTAGTACATTTTAAAAAGTCAATTTGATGTGTGTTGTTGCTAGTTGTTGCTGTTATTTGCTGTTAGTATAAAACAGTGAAGGCTGTTCATTTCTTGTGTACTAACTGCAGAAACAGTTTACCATGAAGATTAATATATAGCACACACTGTTTACAATTAGTTTGTAGTTATACTATAATTGTGACATATCAACACAAAATGATCCCAAAAAGAAAAAAAGACAACAAAGAACCTGTAAGAAATCATATTACAGATTGTTGACCTTTCCTGTGGCAGAAACCCATATATATATATATTTTGTGCATATAATTCTATGTATGGTATCACTGAGATGCCAAATGATGACATTTCTGAGAAGTTTTACTCACATGAAATAAAATGCTGCATTCCCAGCTAAAACCAACGCCATGAGCTTGATGAAGGGACTGTGTGCTGTCCCACTGTGACAGAGACCGTCTCTGGTAATATCTTCATTGAGAGTTTATTCTCAGTGACAATATGTGGAAACAGTCTCTCAGTGAAAGTGTGTGTGAAGGTGTGTATGTGTGTGTTTGTATCAGAATCAAAGAATGACAGTTTTCCTTTGTCAAAGTCCAGATGAACTCTGATCCTCTGTGGCCTCTTCGTCACTGAGAGGACTTTTTTAAAGTGTGGTGGGGAGGCTGCTGTGTATTTTCCATCAAAGAAGTAAATCTCCCAGAAGCCAGTTGGTATTTTACCCTTTCTCCAGACAGACTCCTTCATCACACCTATGGCCCAGACTTTATCAGGTGTAACCTCAACGTCCCAGCTGTGAGTCCCAGAGTTAAAGCCCTCAGAGCTCAGGACAGCGGGGTGGTAATTAAACCTCTCTGGATTGTCAGGAAGTTTCTGTTTCTCTCCAAATCTCACGCTGGTCAGATCTTCAGACAGGATGTATACTGGATGAGCAGTGTTTGGATCCAGAATCAGAGGAGTGTAGGAGACCATCTCCTTCATCTTGTTCCAGATGTTGAAGGCCAGGTTGCCCAGGTGTTTGGCCACATCTATCAGAGCTCCTGAGAGCAGCTGTGGATCCTCCAGCAGGAGGCGCTGCTGGACTCTTTCCACTGCAGCCTTGTAGTTCTGCAGGAATGAGACGTGTTCAGCTCTTAGCTCCTCCTCTGTGGCTCTGATTGTGTCTGAAAGAGCTGCTATCTCTCTGCTCAGAGCATCAATCTTCTCCTTCATCATCTGACTCTTCTGCTCCTCTTCCTCCCTCAGAGCAGAGATCCTGGCCTCCTCTTCCTCTTGTAGAAACTGGTGAAGCTTCTTAAACTGCTCCTTAATCTGCCTCTCTGTGTGTCGGGCCTGGACCTTAATGTGTTCTGCTGTTTGATCACAGTTTCCTTTAACTTGTCCACAGAGCTTCAGTTTCTCCTGTAAGGGCTTCAGGGATTTCTGGAGCTCCTCTTTGTGATCCTGTGCAGCTTCATCGATGGGTCTGAATCTGTGGTTGTTGTGTGTCTTTGAGTCTCTGCAGACGAGACAAACTGGCTGCTGATGGTCCAGACAGAAGACTTTGAGTTTCTCAGAGTGCAGACTGCAGAGAGGCTCTGAAGCTCTCTGATCTCTCTCCAGTAAGAACGCCTCACACAGGTTCTTTAACGCCAGGTTACGAGGTGGTTCATCCTTTGACGATTTTCTCTTACAAACTGGACACTCATGTATCGGTTTCTCTGTCCACCATTCCTGCAAACAGTCTTTACAGAAGCTGTGGCTACACGACAGAACAACAGGGTTCTTAAAGATCTCCTGACAAATAGGACAAGTGAGATCCTCCTCTGATCTGGAAGCCATTTTCTCTCTGAGTGAAGCTGAAAACACAGCACACAAACAAGGGAGTTGGTCTGTCAAGAAAGTTAAAAGATTTACTTTCACTTTGAGTCGTAGCTCCTCTAATTGTCCTGTTTATAATGTGAAATCAGCAGCAGTTGAAGTGGTGATAATCCAGAACGCCAGTAATCCCAGTGTTCCCAGTATTTCCTTCTTTCTCGTCTTCTATCTGTGGTGTCTGATGTTGTGGTGCATGTTCATTGGGCACAAACTGCAAGAGTGTACTATGACTCATGTTACTCCACGCCCAAATCTGTTGAATGAGGAAATCAGACAGCACACACCTTTATCTGTGTGTGTTTACTCAATATGTAAGCACAGTGAAGGTAAAAACACCTTGTCATAACTTGAATCAATTCATTCCCGATCACCAGAAAACAATAGAAATACACTAAATATAAGCCACAGTATCTACTGTGACTTCTAGACTTCTATTCTAGATTTTTTTTTCCACTCGTTAGTCTGTCTCTAGATACTTTCTGACTTCCCTGTTTGTGGCCAAAAGCTTATTTCAGGGGTCATCGACTGCATTTGTCCCAGAGTACTTATACTTAGTTTGCTCATCATTGTTTGATATTTTAACTTTCTGACTGAATTCATGCTATTTTTATTTGCCTATATCAGTGTCAACCAAGCTGCAATCTCGGGTCCGGAGCTGTGAAGCCTATGCGGAAGTACCAAAAACTGCAATTCCTCGACTCGCCGCTTGAGGCTGGCTGCAGAAGGGAGCAAGTTAGATTGACCCTCATGTCAAAATGTCGGATTTCACAGTAGAAATAGACGTGTTTACAGCCTGGTTAAAACGATGCTTCTACTCTCAAAAGCTGATTTCCCCTTCCATGACAACTCTGAGAGGGGGTGAATTATTTTATGTCACTCGTTTAATTTTAGAAAATTCTGCATAATGAAGCATATATATATATATATATATATATATATATATATAATTCTACTGATACTGTAACTTACATTTTTCATTGTATGTCTTGTTTATATACTGAATGCCTGTATTTCCTTCATCGCTAAAAAAAAGCTAACTACTAGCTGCCTTGAGCCGCTAGCTAGCCGCCAGCTGCCTCGAGCCGCTAGCTAGCCACCAGCTGCCTTGAGCCGCTAGCTGCCCCGAGCCGCTAGCTAGTCGTTAGCTGCCTCGAGCCGCTAGCTAGCCGCCGGCTGCCTCGAGCCGCTAGCTAGTCGCCGGCTGCCTCGAGCCGCTAGCAAGCCGTCAGCTGCCTCGAGCCGCTAGCTAGCCGTCGGCTGCCTCGAGCCGCTAGCTAGCCGCTAGCTGCCTCGAGCCTCTAGCACTGCATCTTATTCACTGGAAACTTTACCTGTCAGCTGTCGGGAGTTTTACAGGCAAACATCGGACTAATACCACCACCTGCTTCATGGTGAGCTGTACCACTGCTCCACAAGAAGCCCAGACTCCAGTTGTTGGTGAGTGTTATTCTCGTTTAATTTCATTTATAAATTATCAATTATTAGCATTCACAGTAGTGTGTTAGCCAGCTAATGCTGCCTTCGATGCTAACGGGAGTGAATTAAAGAAGATATTATTAAACCAGTATGGTGACTGAAGTCATCAGTAATACAGAAGTGTTATCATTTATTTTGTAGTACTTGGAATCAATAGGCGTCTGTGTGATTGGAAAATAAAGCTTCACCATGTTAGTATGGTAACATGCAATGTTATACACTCGGCCCAATTTAACGTGTTCATATGTGTGTAAGTACAATAATGTCTGTGTAATTAAAAAGCATCACATTTCAGCATGGCTCAGAAATAACAGAGTTTGTTATTAATGCTCAGACTGTAAAATATTCGGTAAAATTTGACGGCGCACGACCCCAGACTTTATCTTTTTTATTTAATATCATTATCAAAGCAGGCATTTGAATATTAAAACACTTCAGAAACCGACTGATTGTGATCGACTTTAGTTAACACATAACGTTAAGCTGCATTTCAGGAGGAACTGTGCAAAGCATGATAACGTTTGCTAAAATGCTATATTGAGAGTAGTTAATACTGTTGAAAATACTAGTGTGTGACATATGAAGGATAAAATGGAGGAAGGTACCTGCACCTCAAAAATACAAAACATTCTTCTTCAAATTAATTTATTTTTTAGTCCTTTGAAGACAGAATCTGTGATTATGATGTCAGCTGTCTAAAATCAAGATACCAAGACTGGAAGTTAAATTTATTGACAAATGTACTGAAAGAAAGAAATGTCATCTTCTGTGGCAGCATACTAGCAACAAACATTTAAACTGGACTTAACTACAAATAATTGAGTTTTAACTCAACCTGTGGACACATTTTCATAAGAAAAAAAGTTTTGACAAACACCATTTTATTTCTAATCATCAAACCTTTATTAGTTTTTATATTTTCAAACAACAAATATGAATCATCTCCAGTAGGTTTCAGAATACAAAGAGAAGATAACATGTAATCAGTTATATACAGTTTACACATCTGCTTTTCCCTGACAGAGTAACTTACAGTGAATTAAAAAATAAACCTGAAGTCTTCACTGTTTAAAATGAAGTTCTGTTACAAATTGACTAATAGTGCAGAATAAAATCAAAACTCTGAACAATAAAAGTAGCAATTGCCCATAAAACAAGATTAAAAATATACAATTGTCTAAAATGAATTATATTCCCTTAAATCAAACGGCTAAACATACATGTACATAATGTAAGGAAGAAAATAATATTCATGCTAATAATGGTATCCCTATTATCAGAATCATCATCATCGTCTTCTTCCTTATTTTCTTCCCATCAGTTCCTGATTGACACATTTCACATTTTACTTTTTATACAGTAACTCATTTAAAACAGAACATAGATAAGAAAACTTCCACCTTTGCCTCATTATCATCACATTATTTTCCCCCATTATCAACATAGTTGTTATTGTTACAGTGCAGATACTCTGAACAGTTAAAAAACTGAAATTATTCAATATTTAGACTAGAAAATTATTAAAAACAAAAACAAAAAACATCTAGCTGTTTAGTACATTTAAAAAAGTCAATTTGATGTGTGTTGTTGCTAGTTGTTGCTGTTATTTGCTGTTAGTATAAAACAGTGAAGGCTGTTCATTTCTTGTGTACTAACTGCAGAAACAGTTTACCATGAAGATTAATATATAGCACACACTGTTTACAATTAGTTTGTAGTTATACTATAATTGTGACATATCAACACAAAATGATCCCAAAAAGAAAAAAAGACAACAAAGAACCTGTAAGAAATCATATTACAGATTGTTGACCTTTCCTGTGGCAGAAACCCATATATATATATATATATATATATATATATATATATATATA
Source organism: Centropristis striata (assembly GCF_030273125.1). NCBI lineage: Eukaryota > Metazoa > Chordata > Actinopteri > Perciformes > Serranidae > Centropristis > Centropristis striata. The sequence goes on along the minus strand of NC_081519.1, from coordinate 44,523,729 downwards.
TATATATTGTGCATATAATTCTATGTATAGTATCACTGAGATGCCAAATAATGACATTTCTGAGAAGTTTTACTCCACATGAAATAAAATGCTGCATTCCCAGCTAAAACCAAAGCCATGAGCTTGATGAAGGGACTGTGTGCTGTCCCACTGTGACAGAGACCGTCTCTGGTAATATCTTCATGGAGAGTTTATTCTCAGTGACAACATATGGAAACAGTCTCTCAGTGAAAGTGTGTGTGAAGGTGTGCATGTGTGTGTTTGTATCAGAATCAAAGAATGACAGTTTTCCTTTGTCAAAGTCCAGATGAACTCTGATCCTCTGTGGCCTCTTCTTCACTGAGAGGACTTTATGAAAGAGTGGTGGGGAACCTGCCATGTGTTTTCCATCAAAGAAGGAAATCACCCAGAAGCCAGTTGGTATTTCACCCTTTCTCAAGCCAGACTCCTTTATTACACCTATGGCCCAGAGTTTATCATATGTAACCTCAAAGTCCCAGCTGTGAGTCCCAGAGTTAAAGCCCTCAGAGCTCAGGACAGCGGGGTGGTAATCAAACCTCTCTGGATTGTCAGGAAGTTTCTGTTTCTCACCACATCTCACACTGGTCAGATCTTCAGACAGGATGAGTTCTGGATTAGCAGTGTTTGGATCCAGAATCAGAGGAGTGTAGGAGACCATCTCCTTCATCTTGTTCCAGATGTTGAAGGCCAGGTTGCCCAGGTGTTTGGCCACATCTATCAGAGCTCCTGAGAGCAGCTGTGGATCCTCCAGCAGGAGGATCCAGTGGACTCTTTCCACTGCAGCCTTGTAGTTCTGCAGGAATGAGACGTGTTCAGCTCTCAGCTTATCCTCTGTGGCTCTGATTGTGTCTGAAAGAGCTGCTATCTCTCTGTTCAGAGCCTCAATCTTCTCCTTCATAATCTGACTCTTCTGCTCCTCTTCCTCCCTCAGAGCAGAGATCCTGGCCTCCTCTTCGTCTTGTAGAAACTGGTGAAGCTTCTTAAACTGCTCCTTAATCTGCCTCTCTGTGTGTCGGGTCTGGACCTTAATGTGTTCTGCTGTTTGATCACAGTTTCCTTTAACTTGTTCAAAGAGCTTCAGTTTCTCCTGTAAGGTCTTCAGGGATTTCTGGAGCTCCTCTTTATGATCCTGTGCAGCTTCATCGATGGGTCTGAATCTGTGGTTGTTGTGTGTCTTTGAGTCTCTGCAGACGAGACACACTGGCTTCTGATGGTCCAGACAGAAGACTTTAAGTTTCTCAGAGTGCAGACTGCAGAGAGGCTCTGAAGCTCTCTGATCTCTCTCCAGTAAGAACGCCTCACACAGGTTCTTTAACGCCAGGTTACGAGATGTATCACTAAATAAATGTATTTCCTTACAAATCGGACACTCGTGTATCAGTTTCTCTGTCCACCATTCCTGCAAACAGTCTTTACAGAAGCTGTGGCTACACGACAGAACAACAGGGTTCTTAAAGATCTCCTGACAAACAGGACAAGTGAGATCCTCCTCTGATCTGGAAGCCATTTTCTCTCTGAGTGAAGCTGAAAACACAGCACACAAACAAGGGAGTTGGTCCGTCAAGAAAGTTGAAAGTTTTACTGTCACTTTGAGTCGTAGCTCCTCTAATTGTCCCGTTTATAATGTGAAATCAGCAGCAGTTGAAGTGGTGATAATCCAGAACGCCAGTAATCCCAGTGTTCCCAGTATTTCCTTCTTTCTCGTCTTCTATCTGTGGTGTCTGATCTAGTGGTGCATGTTCATTGGGCACAAACTGCAAGAGTGTACTATGTTACTTCACACCCAAATCTGTTGAATGAGGAAAACAGACAGCACACGCCCTTTTCTGTGGGTGTTTATTCAATATGTAAGTGTGGAGGGGGCATGGTGCATCAGCTGCAGGAGAGAGGTGTGGAGAGGGCTCAGGAGAGCAGCGCCAGGTGAGAGTAATTGACACACCTGAGTCTTGTTAGTTACTCACTCTCTCCTTTTTAACACAGTAGCGTGCTGGACCTGGAAGGAAGACTGTTGACAACACGGAGACTGGGACACGAACGCCTAGCAGCGTAACACCTGAAAGGTGCCTGTGAGCAGCTTTGTGTGTAATTAAATGTGCTGTGAATCAATAAAATATATGTAGATCATCTCCGCACTCTGTCATCACTGCTGAGGAACCCACAGTGGCATCAAAGAATGCCACATTGGCGCCCAACGTGATTCAGCAGCAAAAAGGAAGAAGAGGATGACAGAGTCACAGCAACCAGTGACCACGCTTGTGGGAGCGGGGAATATACTCGGGTTGGCTGAGTGTCTAAATTATGACCGGGTTACTTAATGACAGGACTGGGTCATTTAAGGATAGGAAACGTATGTTGGGGGAGAAGCAGAATAAGGAGGGGGGGGACAGGATGTGGAGGCTTCAGCAGGCAACAGACACACACATAAAGTTTGAAAGGTCAGTGAGATGTTAAATCTCCAGATGCTCGGTTAAGGGGTGGTAACCAAGGCATCTCACAAACAAATTGACCAATTGCATTAAAGAGCCCACCCATTGTACGGGGTTTCGCCAAAACCCGAGAAGATATATGTAAAGTTAAGGAAGTTTGTAATCACTCGGTCTTGTGGTGCCATCGAGGTCACATTGCAGAGTCCAGCGCTGAGCATTGCATTTGGCTATTATTCTTTCAATAAATGGTTGACTTTATTCATTTATGAGTGTTTTGTAAGACCAAGTTTAGGAAAAAGAACCCGGGTGAGAGTTGGAAGCTGTAAAAGCTTACGCTCTAACGCTGGCACAGATGTTGGCGGAGGTTGCTGCAATGAGCCGGGACCAGGCTGCGCTCAACAGACAGCAGCTGGCGGCGCTCCAGTTCCAGGCAGAGAGACAGGCCGAGCTGCTGGAGGTGATGGTGGAGATGGTGGAATTTAGGAAATATTTTGGATTCCACAGTTTCTCTCTCCTGAGCCCCATTGCATCAAACCATCTATTTAAACCATCCTGCCAGGATTCTGTTTTTAATGAATGGCACAGGAAGGGTATCATGCGCTTTAAAGACCTGTTCATAGACAACAGCTTGGCGTCTTTTGAGCAGCTAAGTGAAAAATTCAGTCTCCCAAAGTCTAATTTTTTCAGATATCTTCAAGCAAGGCATTTTGTTCTTTCTCATTTATTTGGCTCTTCAATATCAACAGATCTCACCATTGTTGATAGAGTCCTCTCTATAAATCCACTTAAAAAAAAGTTAATTTCAGCTCTTTACAACATGGTATTGGATCTTCGGCGCGCCTCCACGGACAGGCTTAGAACAGCATGGGAGGAAGACTTGGGTCTCCCTTTATCAGAACACACTTGGACTTCCATACTCAAACTGGTTAACTCAACCTCCCTCTGTGCACGTCACAGCTTAATTCAGTTCAAAGTGGTGCACAGGGCTCATATCTCAAAAGCAAAACTATCCTCTATGTACCCTGATATCAGCCCACATTGTATCAAATGCGGTTTTGCTGAGGCTTCACTCATTCACATGTACTGGTCCTGTTCGAGCCTTACCAACTATTGGAGGGAAATTTTCCATACACTCTCTCGGGTGTTAGGCATCAGGTTGGAACCAAACCCGTTGATCGCTATTTTTGGGTTCGTGGAGGCAGAGGTGGAGTTATCCAAAGAAAAACAACGTACTATATCCTTTGTCTCCCTGCTAGCTAGACGACTGATCCTGCTCAGGTGGAGAGATGCCTCCTCTCCAACTCATGCACAATGGCTAGAAGAAATCATGTCCTGCTTAAAATTGGAGAAGGTTAGATACTCGCTAAAGCAATCAAGTGGGAGATTTCAGAAAACGTGGGGTCCTTTTCTTAATGCGTTCCAGACTCTGTGAAGACTGCCATTAGGTGCAGCTTAGCAAAGCTAAGTACTCTGCTTATTTTTAGCGCAGGCTTTAGATGTGGCAATGTGCTCATATTATTGTAGTGTATTGGCAGTGACTAGGGAGGGGTTATTTTACATTTGAAGATTTTATTTCCTTCTTTTCGGTAAATCGTTACATTTGTTTGTTTGTTTTTTTTTTTTTGTTTCTATCTGGACACATTGGTGCTAATTGTTGTACTCATGTCTACCCCATGTCTTTGTAATTACCATTCAGCATTGCACTTTTGTTAAACTGAAAATCCTTCAATAAACAGATTTTGATTTAAAGTCGCAGCGACCAGGTGGCTGCAACCGGGGAACTCTGCGGGCGAGGGGCGGCTGCAGGAAAAAGTCGTCTTGGAGCAGATCGTGGAGGGACTCCCAGCTGCCACCTCAGACTGGGTGCGCTGCCACCGCCCGGTGGACCTGGCGGCTGCCATAACCCTGGCGGAGGACCATCTGGCTGTTCTCTCCTGGGGCTGGGCACATGAGGGTCGACCAGCCTCTCCAGTCTGTCCCACGCCGGCGCCCCGCAAGAGACCGGTGCCGGGTCCCCCGCCCTCCACACCCGCTAGACCCTCTCCTCACCCTCGCACTAATCCTCCTTCTTTTTTTTTTGTCCTCCCCAGGCTCCAGCCGCTACGGCCGCTGCTCTCGACCCACAGAGGGTGCCTCAGGCGGCAGGGCAGGAGTGCTGGAGGTGTGGACAACCCGGACACTTCCGCCGAGAGTGTCCACTCATGGAGGTCGGTCAAGTGGTCAGGGTTGTCGGCCCTCCAGTACCCTCCCTCAGTCCAGGAGGGACGTACATCGTTCTGGTAAGGATCCAGGGAGGTACACATCAGGCAATGGTGGACTCAGGCTGCACGCAGTCCATAGTTCACCAGGATCTGATTCGACCCTAGGCATTGATAGAGGCGGGCTGGGTGGATATTAGGTGTGTGCATGGGGACATCCACAGATACCCTATGGAAATTCGGTTTAAGGGAAAAAAACATAGTTTGAAGGCTGCGGTTAGTTCCCACCTGACACGCACCCTGATTCTGGGTACTGATTGGCCGGGTTTTGATAGATTAGTGGGACAGTGTGTGGGGGTGTGTTCACGACCATCGGGGACATGGGATATGTGCACTGTGCTCAGTGGTGACGCGAGGTTGTCCAACGCTGCAGACGGGGAGGGGGAGCTGGCGTTGCCCGTGTTTGACTCCATGGAAGATTTTCCACTGGAGCAGTCTTGTGATGATACTCTGCGCTTTGCCTTCGACCAAGTGATAAAAAGTGATGGTCACATGGTTCGCCCTGACGTAGTGTTAAAGTAGCCACACTTCTCATTGCACAGGGACAGACTATACAGAGTGAGTCGTGACACTCAGACAGGTGAAATAATTACCCAGTTGTTGGTACCAAAAAGCTGCCGGGAAATAGTTTTCCAGGCGGCTCATTTTAACCCGTTGGCTGGGCATATGGGGTGTGAAAAGACACTTTACCGTGTAATGGCCCAATTCTATTGGCCAGGCATTCGGGCTGACGTGCACCACTGGTGTGCGTCTTGCCCTGAATGCCAGTTGGTTAACCAACTGGCCGTCCCGAGAGCACCCTTGCGCCCATTATCGCTAATTGAGGTCCCATTCGAGCGTATTGGGATGGACCTCATTGGGCCATTTCCCTGGAGCACATGGGGATATCGCTTTGTGTTAGTTCTCGTGGAATACGTCGACACCAAGCGGCAAGCTCCGGTCCAGAGCTGGGAAGCCTATGCGGAAGTACCAAAAACTGCAGTTCCTCGACTCGCCGCTTGAGGCAGGCTGCAGAAGGGAGCAAGTTACGTTGACTCTCATGTTAAAATGTCCGATTTCACAGTAGAAATAAACTTGTTTACAGCCTGGTTCAAACAATGGCTCTAGTTTCAAGAGCTGATTTCTCTTTTCATGACAGCTCTGGGGGGGGTGAATTATTTTATATCTCACTCATTTAAGTTTTGAAAATGCTGCATAATTGAGGGCGCTCCGCTTTGAGTGACAGCTCGGTGCTCTGCGTCATCGCCGCTAGCTGGGAGCTAGCCGCTTGGCCCCTCTACTTAGCTCATGACTCATCTGAATCAGTCACTGAACTTGTCGTTCGCCGTGTGTGTGTGTCATCGTCCTGTTTTTCTGATATTTTCTGCAAACATTGGACTGACATAATGTCTTGCTGTGCTGTTGATTGTACTAACAGACCGTCCAAGAATTCTGTGTTCCAGTTTTTTCGGTGAGTGAAATTCTATAATTACTTAATTTATATGTTAGTAGTAATTATCAGGTATTCGCGCCGGTTCGCGCTAGCTTAGCTCGTTAACTAACGAGCTAATTAACCAGCTAATGCTAGCTTCGGTAAGCATTTAGGTCTTATTCAGCAAGGTTTTTAAAGCTTATGCTTGCCAGTTATTGAATCGGTATGCACCATAGTCGAAATGAAATATAGAAGTTATAATTTACTGTGATTATTACCTTATTTATACAGTCTATGGATAGTAGTTCTTGAACAAATCAAGTTTGTGTGAGTGGAAAATAAGGTACATCACGTTAAGTTAACATTATGCAATATTAACATTTAATTAATTTAATTTCAGCACTATTACAGAAATACGGTTAACCTACCGGTTGCAATATGTTATTGTGTGAGCTGGAGTTGGTTAGGAACGTAAAAATCAGTATATCAGACGGTCTAATCCAACATTATTTTCATATTTATATTTATATTATTACAAAAAAAAACATGCATTCAGACTATAACACTACAGAAGCCGGGCTTTTATGGTAGCGTGCCGGCTGAGACATTGACATTTACCTGTTTCAGGAGCAGTTGTGCCGTGAGAAGCGTGCTGTTTACTCTATGCGTTAATTAATATTAATAATAGATAAATACATTGCTTAACAATATCTGCATTGAGTTAGATGACAGGAGACTGAGTGAACACATAAACAGGGAAAATTATACTGAAAATAAAACACATGTTGACATAGAATCTGTAAGGTAAATTGGAAAATAAAACTCAACACAGTTAACACAGTATTTGTTTTAATTGTTGTAATTATGTTTGGCTCAGGTGAAATTAAATTTGTACATTACATTATTTTTTTCTTCCCATTATTGTCGAAATCATTCCAAATATTTCTAACATAAGTGCATTTGGCACAAAATAAATTTAATTGAGTGTCCCATGAAATAAATAAATAAATAAGTGTAGGAAATATGCCTGCCACTACACAAGAATAGACTGTATGTTTAAAAAAAAGTCTGAAGAAGGTAATCTTACACATATATCCACTGAATCTATTTTTCTGAATGAAGTTTTCCTCTAGGTGATCCAGAGAGGCTGGACCAGTGGGTGCGCAACATTGGAAGACAGAACTGGACTCCGAACAAGGCTTCTCGTCTGTGCAGTGACCACTTTGAGAGACATCACCTCAGCACTGACTCCAGGGTACAGAGACCTTTTTCCCCCTATACCTTACAAAGAATCAGGCAACTAACTGGTTTAACCCATTAAGGCCTAAAGCGCCTGGGAAAAAATGCCTGTAAAACCTCTGGGCGATTTCCAAATGACCCCCTTAAACCTGAAGTTTTTCTGGAAATTCAACACCTACGTAATAATAGATTTTTCAGCCTCTGTAGCAGATAAAAATGAAATTCAAAAAGTATTTGAGAGCTTATACCCGTGGCTTTCATACGAAGTTGAGTTTATTTGTCCAAACCTTCAATAAAGTTTTTTAAAAAATCAACAAACTCAGCAAATGTTACATTTGTCTGAATAAAAAATCCTATGCATAATACTAATACATGCCCATTAGCAAGATGCAAACATGATATGACCACTGGAAGAACAAGTAATAGTTCTCATAAGCCTACTGTAATAAAAAAAAATATATATCATAATAATAATAAATAATAATAATACATTTTATATATTGCACTTTTCAGGGTACTCAACGACGCATAAAGTAATATAAGACATAAACAGTCATGATTTCTTATATCATCATCACAATCAATTATTATTATTATTATTATTATTAATATTAATATATTATTAATAATATTATTATTATCTCCAGATGGCCACAAATCTGTCTGTTCTTCTGTGTAAATGATCCAGTCAGTTCATCTACAGTTACTTTTCATGTAGTTAGTTCTGGATTTGTTCGTCTGAGGTAAGTGCAGTTCAGTAAAAAAAAAAAAAAACATTAAAAAAATGTTCGTTTCATTCACATTCACACAATCATTTTTCATTATCAGTAAAGTTTTGTTTTTTTGTCAGACTGTTCTATTATTTATCGATGGTCATCACATTCACATTACTAGTGATTATCAAACATTTGGCATATTTTTTTTTGTCCCAATTGCTCACCCTCTGAATAGGTTCTCCACTGTCATATTTTCATTTATTTCTCCTTATGTCTTGTGCCCATACGTTTTAGTTTCTTGTATGTTTGTCTCGTGTTATATGTTCCCACTCCTGGCCTGCACCTTGCCGTGGTGAGAGGGCTTTCAACCAAGACAGGCTCTGCTGAATTTTTCAACTTCTTTTCTTATCTTTCTCTCATGTAGGACGCTTGAGGATACGCCTACAACACATAGGCCATAGTGTGATGTGTTCTCCATTGTTAAGATGTTGAAGGCATCAGTACATCAACAAATTATGTTTTTACCAAATTATGACACTGGGGTTGTTATCCAAGTTATATCCTCAGAATTATAATTACAACTATTGCACATATAAGTGTACTTGAACCATAAAAACCCAACTTGTAAATGTGTAACCCTTAAAATGTATTTTCAAGAATGCAAGACTTAAAATTGTTAAACTGTTACTTGTGTACTGGGTGTGATTCTTTTGTCATATATAATATAAAAAAGGCACCTTCTTCAAAGCTGGCATTCATCTGTTTCCTATATTAATTAGAAATTGTCATCCTAACCTTTAACATAATGCAATAGTTCATAATTCTCAATGTTATTATTAGGATTGGATTTGTTTGTTAACATTGACCAGATTTTAGGTCTTCAGAGTAAAAAGAATGGAAAAGCTAGTATTTGCTGGTAAAATATGCATCTATTGTGAAAAAATGTTTTTAGCTGCACACTGAATTGTCTTAAAGCCTGCTATTTTTTCTTAATGTTTTATTAATATGTTTTTGTATAGTACTGTGTGATTTGCTTGTCTTTTCAATTGACATATTTTCTGTCAGCAGTAAGGAGAACTGGAGAACATATAAACATTTATTAATACAAAATATAACATTTATAACAATATATACATATAACACAAGGGCCCAGAGAGCAGCAGACCATACAGTGTGTTGGGGGAAGGGGATAAAGGGTGGAATAGAGGAAGAGCAACAGAACAGGAAACAGTGTTATGGCTACATTTGTTGTGTTTTTTTTACTTTTTAACAAATGTCAACATTAGCCATGACAGTCTGGGCTATTTTAATGCCTAAAATGTGTCCCAAAGGCCAAATTCAAAAGCAGTGACACTGCAAACCGTCAGCAGTTCACTGCATCTGGATGTGGTCTTTCAGGCAGTTGGCCAATGCCCCTAAAAACATATCATTTCCACTAGGTGTGAGATAAACTTTATCTGCCAAAAATATCCCAGGACTGTTGTCTAATGTTAGGGTTCTCAATCATGGCACAATTTAATCCACGGACAAATGTAGCCATAACACTGTTGACAAACTTCCTGGCCTTGTCCATCTGTCCTGGATTTGCACCAGCCCTCCACCGGCACCTTTGGGTCAAAGAAGAAAAAATAATCTTCATCCCAGGGTGCCGGTGGTGGAGCTGGTGCAAATCCTCCATCATGTTGACCAGCTGGACACGGCTGGTTTCCCCCATGTCGTTGCCGCCACAGTTGATCATCAGGTAGTCTGGGGCTGCTCTTCCTCGCAGGGAGTGGTCGAAGAAGGGGAGAAAGCCTTTCCAACGCAGTCCACCCCAGCCAAACCAGCAAACGTGGACGTCAGGTAGGCCGAGGTTGCTTCCACATGTCTCTGCTGCTCTGGGCACCACGCCGGACAAAGCTGTCCCCAACAATCCATACGGTGGCTGTGGGACAAAAAAAAATTACAGTAATAGATTGCACCAGGTAATGAAAAATATAAAGCTACCTATAAAAGGTGACTCAGAACTATTGTCTCACCTGTTAGATGGAACAGGGGGCACTAAATACCAAATACCCCACTGTGAAATACTCACACCAAGTAAAAGTTCTGCATTTAACTTTTACTACTGATACTTTAAGTACACTTTGATACATTTGCACTTTTTACAAAGTTTTTAATGCAGGACTTTTACTTGTAGTGGAGTAATTTCACAGTGTGGTATTAGTACTTTTATTAAAGGAATCTACAAAATGCATTTTAATCAATATATATTTTCTATATATTATTGTAGTGTTGTAATAAATGTATTATATAACCAACATTTTTATGTTTTCAAAGTAGAGGTAATCTTAAAATACTGTTAGTGTGGTTTAATTTATAAAAACGCATAATAGTTTGAATAAACTGATCATGTTTCTTATATTGAATCTTTACCTGAAAGTAAGTTAACAGGCAATGTAATATCAACTGTCAAGACTTAATTAACAAAAACTGGTACTTACGGTTTATCCGGAGTGGAGCAGCTTTGGTGGAGATCTCACTCGCTGCCATTACTGATTTACTGAAATAAATATGCATGTTGTAAGAAACACCGAAGTACCGTTCTTTCTCCACTCTCATTATGACAATAATCACACACAGTGCTGTCAATGGCGGTACACGTGAATAAATAACCCCCCCGCGGACTTTTATCACTGTCAAAACCATTAATATAAGCATTCTAAGCTTTAATGAAACGCATGGCTGTTATGCACTGGTGCATCTGAACTGAAAATCGGCAATAAATCCCGGCGATAATAATTATGATTAAAATTACGCAGGCCATCATCAATACAATATATATAGCAAGAACATTGTGGCTACCAGTAACCTCACATGTAATTTAGCTAGCTTACTAACATTAACACACACACACATATATATATGTATGTATATATATATATATATATATATGTATGTATATATATATATATATATGCCTATGCAATTAACGGTAATAAATAGCATCACTCTGATTCGCGGCCAAATTGCTGCAATCGCCGACAATATGTAGTTTAACCAACTTTAACAGATTGCAATGAAATAATGAGCATATATATTGAGTAATATAATATCAGTCTAAATGTCAGGTCGTTATTATTTCAAGTTTCGTTGTATAGTTTTTGTTTTAACTTACCTTGGTTAAGATAACTGAGAAGGCGGCAACCGGCGGCAAGGGTATGCACCGTTATGTAGCATCCGTAGCATCAGAGTAGCATATAGCCTAGCTTCTTAGCCTAGCTCCTTAGCCTCAGCTATCTTGCTTGGTGGACGTGTGTCAGTGCATGAGCCCGCCTCCACTCCAGCTCTTAGCCAATCACAGGGAGGTGGGCGGAGTCAGCCCTGCCAAGATGGCGACTGGGGGAACGCCCACAAAGCTTCATTTGCGCTCTTCAGAACCCTATGGGTGACGTCACGGTGACTACGTCCATTATTTATACAGTCTATGGTCGACACATCAAATACATTTTCGGCGCAACGCAATTTAATTATTTCACGTGGTGTGTTCATGTAAAGTTAATACTTCATCTCCTCTCTGCGTGTAAGAGTTTTATACTGAAAAAAAGTGAGAAAGAATGACAGTAAAGTGTTTATCCTTCATATAAGATCGCTCTCAGCAGTCTCAATGAATTTACCGTAATTATCACAATACAGGCGCACTACATTATATAGGGACGGCTGGTTTGACTACGGAGAAGCGAATGATGGCTCACTTGACCGCAGTCAAACTTCCGGGTCACGTAAACCCGACCAATTAAATATTAAAATCAAATTCATTCCTGGTGCCCGTTTTTCCATTTCGTATTTTTGATCTGAGCCTAAGATTGAAATATGAAAAAGCAAGCTTTTTTTTTTTCGGTTTTTGTTTCATAGTAGACAACAAATAACAAAATAACCAGTCAATTTTTCATTATTTGATTTTGATTGCCAATTGAAAATGGAAAGAGCGAATGATACACAGATTCTCTGCCTCTGTCATTTTCTGTGGCAGCATATTAGCAACAAAAATTTAAACTGGGCTCAACCTGTGGACACATTTTCATCAGAAAAAATGTTTTGACAAACACCATTTTATTTCTAATTATCAAACCTTTATTAGTTTTTAGATTTTCAAACAACAATTAATAATCATCTCCAGTAGGTTTCAGAATACAAAGAGAAGATAACATGTAATCAGTTATATACAGTTTACACATCTGCTTTTCCCTGACAGAGTAACTTACAGTGAATTAAAAAATAAACCTGAAGTCTTCGCTGTTTGAAATGAAGTTCTGTTACAAATTGACTAACAGTGCAGAATACAATCAAAACTCTGAACAATAAAAGTAGCAATTACCCATAAAACAAGATTAAAAATATATCATTTTCTAAAATGAATTATATTCCCTTAAATCAAACGACTAAACATACATGTACATAATGTAAGGAAGAAAATAATATTCATGCTAATAATGGTTTCCCTATTATCAGAATCATCATCATCGTCTTCTTCCTCATTTTCTCCCCATCAGTTCCTGATTGACACATTTCACATTTTACTTTTTTCAGAGTAACTCATTTAAAACAGAACATAGATAATAAAACCTCCACCTTTGCCTCATTATCATCACATTATTTTCCCCCATTATCAACATAGTTGTTATTGTTACCGTGCAGATACTCTGAACAGTTAAAAAACTGAAATTATTCAATATTTAGACTAGAAAATTATTAAAAACAAAAACAAAAAACATCTAGCTGTTTAGTACATTATAAAAAGTCAATTTGATGTGTGTTGTTGCTAGTTGTTGCTGTTATTTGCTGTTAGTATAAAACAGTGAAGGCTGTTCATTTCTTGTGTACTAACTGCAGAAACAGTTTACCATGAAGATTAATATATAGCACACACTGTTTACAATTAGTACTTAATTATACTATAATTGTGACATATCAACACATAATGATCCCAAAAAGAAAAAAAGACAACAAAAATGTAAGAAATCATATTACAGATTGTTGACCTTTCCTGTGGCAGAAAACCATATATATATATATATATATATATATATATATATATATATATATATATGTATATATATATATATATTGTGCATAAAATTCTATGTATAGTATCACTGAGATGCCAAATGGCGACATTTCTGAGAAGTTTTACTCCACATGAAATAAAATGCTGCATTCCCAGCTAAAATCAACGGCATTAGCTTGATGAAGGGACTGTGTGCTGTCCCACTGTGACAGAGACCGTCTCTGGTAATATCTTCAGGGATGTTTGATTCTCGGTGACAATATATGGAAACAGTCTCTCAGTGAAAGTGTGTGTGAAGGTGTGTATGTGTGTGTTTGTATCAGAATCAAAGAAGGACAGTTTTCCTTTGTCAAAGTCCAGATGAACTCTGATCCTCTGTGGCCTCTTCGTCACTGAGAGGACTTTATTGAAGTGTGGTGGGGAGTATGCTATGTATTTTCCATCAAAGAAATTAATATCCCAGTAGCCAGTTGGTATTTCACCCTTTCTCCAGACAGACTTCTTTATCACACCTATGCCCCAGAGTTTATCATGTGTAACCTCAAAGTCCCAGCTGTGAGTCCCAGAGTTAAAGCCCTCAGAGCTCAGGACAGTGGCGTAGTAATCAAATCTCTCTGGATTGTCAGGAAGTTTGTGGTTTTCTCCAAATCTCACACTGGTCAGATCTTCAGACAGGATGAGTTCTGGATTAGCAGTGTTTGGATCCAGAATCAGAGGAGTGTAGGAGACCATCTCCTTCATCTTGTTCCAGATGTTGAAGGTCAGGTTTCCCAGGTGTTTGGCCACATCTATCAGAGCTCCTGAGAGCAGCTGTGGATCCTCCAGCAGGGGGCGCTGCTGGACTCTTTCCACTGCAGCCTTGTAGTTTTGCAGGAATGAGACGTGTTCAGCTCTCAGCTCCTCCTCTGTGGCTCTGATTGTGTCTGAAAGAGCTGCTATCTGTCTGTTCAGAGCATCAATCTTCTCCTTCATCATCTGACTCTTCTGCTCCTCTTCCTCCCTCAGAGCAGAGATCCTGGCCTCCTCTTCCTCTTCTAGAAACTGGTGAAGCTTCTTAAACTGCTCCTTAATCTGCCTCTGTGTGTGTCGGGCCTGGACCTTAATGTGTTCTGCTGTTTGATCACAGTTTCCTTTAACTTGTCCAAAGAGCTTCAGTTTCTCCTGTAAGGTCTTCAGGGAGTTCTGGAGCTCCTCTTTGTGATCCTGTGCAGCTTCATCGATGGGACTAAATCTGTGATTCTTGTGTACTTTTGAGTCCCTGCAGACAAGACACACTGGCTGCTGATGGTCCAGACAGAAGAGTTTAAGTTTCTCTGAGTGCAGACTGCAGAGAGGCTCTGAAGCTCTCTGATCTCTCTCCAGTAAAAACGCCTCACACAGGTTCTTTAACGCCAGGTTACGAGGTGTATCACTAAAAAAATGTATTACTTTACAAACTGGACACTCGTGTATCCGTTTCTCTGTCCACCATTCCTGCAAACAGTCCTTACAGAAGCTGTGGCTACACGACAGAACAACAGGGTTCTTAAAGATCTCCTGACAAACAGGACAAGTGAGATCGTCCTCTGATCTGGAAGCCATTTTCTCTCCGAGTGAAGCTGAAAACACAGCACACAAACAAGGGAGTTGGTCTGTCGTGGAAGTTGAAAGATTTACTTTCACTTTGAGTTGTAGCTCCTCTTAATTGTTTATAATGTGAAATCAGCAGCAGTTGAAGTGGTGATAATCCAGAACGCCAGTAATCCCAGTGTTCCCAGTATTTCCTTCTTTCTCGGTCTTCTATCTGTGGTGTCTGATCTAGTGGTGCATGTTCATTGGGCACAAACTGCAAGAGTGTACTATGACTCATGTTACTTCACGCCCAAATCTGTGGAATGAGGAAATCAGACAGCACACACCCCTATCTGTGTGTGTTTACTCAATATGTAAGCACAGTGAAGGTAAAAACACCTTGTCATAAGTTGAATCAATTCAGTCCCGATCACCAGAAAACAATAGAAATATATAGATATAAGCCACAGTATCTACTGTGACTTCTATTCTAGATTTTTTCCCCACATTTTCTTAATCTCATAAAGACCAAAACATACAATATGTTAGTCTGTCTCTAGATACTGTCTGACTTCCCTGTTTGTGGCCAAAAGCTTATTTCAGGGGTCATCGACTGCATTTATCCCAGAGTACTTATACTTAGTTAGCTCATCATTGTTTGATATTTCAACTTTCTGACTGACTTCATGCTATTTTTTTTTTGCCTATATCAGTGTCAAACAAGCGGCAATCTCGGGTCCGGAGCTGTGAAGTTATGTGGAAGTACCAAAAACTGCTGCAATTCCTCGACTCGCCGCTCGAGGCAGGCTGCAGAAGGAAGCAAGTTAGATTGACTCTCATGTTAAAATGTCCGATTTCACAGTAGACATAAACGTGTTTACAGCCTGGTTAAAACGATGCTTCTACTCTCAAAAGCTGATTTCCCCTTCCATGACAACTCTGAGGGGGGTGAATTATTTTATATCTCTTTAAGTTTCGAAAATATTGCATAATGAAGCGGCTCTCTGCTCTGAGTGACAGGTGATGTAGCCGCTAGCTGCCTCGAGCCGCTAACTAGCCGTTAGCTGCCCCGATACGCTAGCTAGCCTTTAGCTGCCTCGAGCCGCTAGCACTGCAGCTAATTCACTGGAAACTTTCCCTGTCGGCTGTTGGAGAGTTTTACAGGCAAACATCGGACTAATACCACCACCTGCTTCATGGTGAGCTGTACCACTGCTCCACAAGAAGCCCAGACTCCAGTTGTTGGTGAGTGTTATTCTCGTTTTATTTCATTTATAAATTATCAATTATTAGCATTCACAGAAGTGTGTTAGCCAGCTAATGCTGCCTTCGATGCTAACGGGAGTGAATTAAAGAAGATATTATTAAACCGGTATGGTGACTGAAGTCATCAGTAATACAGAAGTAAGTAAGTAAGTTTATTTTGTAGTACTTGGAATCAAAAGGCATCTCTGTGTTTGGAAAATAAAGCTTCACCGAGTTGGTTACCGAGGAAACTATTGGAGTCTCCATAAATACATAATCATAATTATTATATGTTAATTATAAAAACCTGTGTAGAATAGTCTTTTTTTGAGATATCTTCATCAGTTTTGAATTGGGAGTAGGTCAAGAAAAGACACAAAATGATGAAATGGACATAAAAAGACACAAAAAAATGACACAAAATTACCAAAAAAAGAAATATAATTATCAAAAAAAGACACAAAATGATTAAAAGAAAGAAGACACAAATTGACCAAAAAGGCTGTTACTGTGCCTGAGTTGATATTCATGCTACATATCAGTGAAAATTTTAATATTTTAAGATACAACCTTTTTACAAACATGTTTCCTTTCATTAGAGAACAGAGTGATGACTGTGTGGACATTTGGTCCGTCACCATGGTTACCAAGGAAACTATTGGAGTCTCCATAAATACATAATCATAATTATTATATGTTAATTACAAAAACCTGTGTAAAATAGTCTCTTTTTTGAGATATCTTCATCAAATCTGAACTGGGAGTAGGTAAAAAAAAAAGACACAAAATGAGGAAACAGACACAAAATTACCAAAAAAGACACAAAATTACCAAAAAAAGACACAAAATGACCAGATTTACTCTATCCAAGAACAGCTTTAATTTACATTTTCAATGTTTTCTTTAGGCGTTTTAAGGTTTATTTGCAGGAACCGTTTGGGGTTTTCATCGGAAGACCAGCGCCGCAGGTTCCGGCGGGCCAAGCTGGGACCCGCTGATCGGCCATTCGTTTTTGCTCAGCAGCTGAAAGTCGCAGCGACCAGGTGGCTGCAACCGGGGAACTCTGCAGGTGAGGGGCGGCTGCTGGAAAAAGTCGTCTTGGAGCAGATCGTGGAGGAGCTCCCAGCTGCCACCTCGGACTGGGTGCGCTGCCACCGCCCGGTGGACCTGGCGGCTGCCATAACCCTGGCGGAGGACCATCTGGCTGTTCTCTCCTGGGGCCGGGCACATGAGGGTCGACCAGCCTCTCCAGTCTGTCCCACGCCGGCGCCCCGCAAGAGACCGGTGCCGGGTCCCCCGCCCTCCACACCCGCTAGACCCTCTCCTCACCCTCGCACTAATCCTCCTTCTTTTTTTTGTCCTCCCCAGGCTCCAGCCGCTACGGCCGCTGCTCTCGACCCACAGAGGGTTCCTCAGGCGGCAGGGCAGGAGTGCTGGAGGTGTGGACAACCCGGACACTTCCGCCGCGAGTGTCCACTCATGGAGGTCGGTCAAGTGGTCAGGGTTGTCGGCCCTCCAGTACCCTCCCTCGGTCCAGGAGGGACGCACATCGTTCTGGTAAGGATCCAGGGAGGTACACATCAGGCGATGGTGGACTCAGGCTGCACGCAGTCCATAGTTCACCAGGATCTGATTCGACCCGAGGCATTGATAGAGGCGGGCTGGGTGGATATTAGGTGTGTGCATGGGGACATCCACAGATACCTTGTGGTACCAGTGGAAATTCGGTTTAAGGGGAAAAAACATAGTGTGAAGGCTGCGGTTAGTTCCCACCTGACGCACCCCCTGATTCTGGGTACTGATTGGCTGGGTTTTGATAGATTAGTGGGACAGTGTGTGGGGGTGTGTTCACGACCATCAGGGACATGAGATATGTGCGCTGTGCTCAGTGGTGACACGAGGTTGTCCAACGCTGCAGACGGGGAGGGGGAGCTGGCGTTGCCTCCACAGGAGGCTCTGCAGGTGCCCGTGTTTGACTCCATGGAAGATTTTCCACTCGAGCAGTCTTGTGATGATACTCTGCGCTTTGCCTTCGACCAAGTGATAAAAAGTGATGGTCACATGGTTCGCCCTGACGCAGTGTTAACGTAGCCACACTTCTCATTGCGCAGGGACAGACTATACAGAGTGAGTCGTGACACTCAGACAGGTGAAATAATTACCCAGTTGTTGGTACCAAAAAGCTGGGCATATGGCTGGGCATATGGGATGTGAAAAGACACTTAACCGTGTAATGGCCCGATTCTATTGGCCAGGCATTCGGGCTGACGTGCACCACTGGTGTGCGTCTTGCCCTGAATGCCAGTTGGTTAACCAACTGGCCGTCCCGAGAGCACCCTTGCGCCCATTATCGCTAATTGAGGTCCCGTTCGAGCGTATTGGGATGGACCTCATTGGGCCATTTCACCGGAGCACATGGGGATATCGCTTTGTGTTAGTTCTCGTGGATTACGTCGACACATCAAATACATTTTCGGCGCAACGCAATTTCATTATTTCACGTGGTGTGTTCATGTAAAGTTAATACTTCATCTCCTCTCTGCGTGTAAGAGTTTTATACTCAAAAAAAGTGAGAAAGAATGACAGTAAAGTGTTTATCCTTCATGTAAGATCGCTCTGAGCAGTCTCAATGAATTTACCGTAATGATCACAATACAGGCGCACTACATTGTATAGGGACGGCTGGTTTGACTACGGAGAAGCGAATGATGGCTCACTTGACCGCAGTCAAACTTCCAGGTCACGTAAACCCGACCAATTACATATTAAAATCAAATTCATTCCTGGTGCCCGTTTTTCCATTTCGTATTTTTGATCTGAGCCTAAGATTGAAGTATGAAAAAGCAAGCATTTTTTTTTTCGTTTTTTGTTTCATAGTAGACAACAAATAACAAAATAACCAGTCAATTTTTCATTATTTGATTTTGATTGCCAATTGAAAATGGAAAGAACGAATGAAACACGGATTCTCTGCCTCTGTCATTTTCTGTGGCAGCATATTAGCAACAAAAAATTAAACTGGACTTAACTACAAATAATTGAGTTTTAACTCAACCTGTGGACACATTTTCATCAGAAAAAATGTTTTGACAAACACCATTTTATTTCTAATTATCAAACCTTTATTAGTTTTTAGATTTTCAAACAACAATTAAGAATCATCTCCAGTAGGTTTCAGAATACAAAGAGAAGATAACATGTAATCAGTTATGTACAGTTTACACATCTGCTTTTCCCTGACAGAGTAACTTACAGTGAATTAAAAAATAAACCTGAAGTCTTCACTGTTTGAAATGAAGTTCTGTTACAAATTGACTAATAGTGCAGAATAAAATCAAAACTCTGAACAATAAAAGTAGCAATTACCCATAAAACAAGATTAAAAATATATAATTTTCTAAAATGAATTATATTCCCTTAAATCAAACGGCTAAACATACATGTACATAATGTAAGGAAGAAAATAATATTCATGCTAATAATGGTTTCCCTATTATCAGAATCATCATCATCGTCTTCTTCCTTATTTTCTTCCCATCAGTTCCTGATTGACACATTTCACATTTTACTTTTTTCAGAGTAACTCAGTTAAAACAGAACATAGATAATAAAACTTCCACCTTTGCCTCATTATCATCCCATTATTTTCCCCCATTATCAACATAGTTGTTATTGTTACCGTGCAGATACTCTGAACAATTAAAAAACTGAAATTATTCAATATTTAGACTAGAAAATTATTAAAAACAAAAACAAAAAACATCTAGCTGTTTAGTACATTTAAAAAAGTCAATTTGATGTGTGTTGTTGCTAGTTGTTGCTGTTATTTGCTGTTAGTATAAAACAGTGAAGGCTGTTCATTTCTTGTGTACTAACTGCAGAAACAGTTTACCATGAAGATTAATATATAGCACACACTGTTTACAATTAGTAGGTAGTTATACTATAATTGTGACATATCAAGACAGAATGATCCCAAAAAGAATAAAGACAACAAAGAACCTGTAAGAAATCATATTACAGAATGTTGATCTTTCCTGTGGCAGAAACCCATATATATATATATATATATATATATATATATATATATATATATATATATATATATATATATATTGTGCATATAATTCTATGTATAGTATCACTGAGATGCCAAACGTCGACATTTCTGAAAATGCTGCATTCCCAGATCAAATCAACGCCATGAGCTTGATGAAGGGACTGTGTGCTGTCCCACTGTGACAGAGACCGTCTCTGGTAATATCTTCAGGGATGTTTGATTGTCGGTGGAAATAAATGGAAACAGTCTCTCAGTAAAAGTGTGTGTGAAGGTGTGTATGTGTGTGTTTGTATCAGAATCAAAGAATGACAGTTTTCCTTTGTCAAAGTCCAGATGAACTCTGATCCTCTGTGGCCTCTTCTCCACTGAGAGGACTTTGTGAATGTGTGGTGGGGAGTATGCCATGTGTCTTCCATCAAGGAAGACAATCACCCAGTAACCAGTTGGTATTTCACCCTTTCTCAAGCCAGACTCCTTCATCACACCTATGGTCCAGGGTTCATCATGTGTAACCTCAAAGTCCCAGCTGTGAGTCCCAGAGTTAAAGCCCTCAGAGCTCAGGACAGCGGCATCATAATCAAACCTCTCTGGATTGTCAGGAAGTTTCTGTTTCTCTCCAAATCTCACACTGGTCAGATCTTCAGACAGGATGAGTCCTGGATGAGCAGTGTTTGGATCCAGAATCAGAGGAGTGTAGGAGACCATCTCCTTCATCTTGTTCCAGATGTTGAAGGCCAGGTTGCCCAGGTGTTTGGCCACATCTATCAGAGCTCCTGAGAGCAGCTGTGGATCCTCCAGCAGGGGGCGCTGCTGGACTCTTTCCACTGCAGCCTTGTAGTTCTGCAGGAATGAGACGTGTTCAGCTCTCAGCTCCTCCTCTGTGGCTCTGATTGTGTCTGAAAGAGCTGCTATCTCTCTGCTCAGAGCCTCAATCTTCTCCTTCATCACCTGACTCTTCTGCTCCTCTTCCTCCCTCAGAGCAGAGATCCTGGCCTCCTCTTCCTCTTGTAGAAACTGGTGAAGCTTCTTAAACTGCTCCTTAATCTGCCTCTCTGTGTGTCGGGCCTGGACCTTAATGTGTTCCGGTGTTTGATCACAGTTTGCTTTAACTTGTCCAAAGAGCTTCAGTTTCTCCTGTAAGGGCTTCAGGGATTTCTGGAGCTCCTCTTTGTGATCCTGTGCAGCTTCATCGATGGGTCTGAATCTGTGGTTGTTGTGTGTCTTTGAGTCTCTGCAGACGAGACAAACTGGCTGCTGATGGTCCAGACAGAAGACTTTGAGTTTCTCAGAGTGCAGACTGCAGAGAGGCTCTGAAGCTCTCTGATCTCTCTCCAGTAAGAACGTCTCACACAGGTTCTTTATCACCAAACTAATAGGTGGTTCAGGCATTGACGATTTTCTCTTACAAATTGGACACTCGTGTATCAGTTTCTCTGTCCACCATTCCTGCAAACAGTCTTTACAGAAGCTGTGGCTACACGACAGAACAACAGGGTTCTTAAAGATCTCCTGACAAACAGGACAAGTGAGATCCTCCTCTGATCTGGAAGCCATTTTCTCTCTGAGTGAAGCTGAAAACACAGCACACAAACAAGGGAGTTGGTCTGTCAAGGAAGTTAAAAGATTTACTTTCACTTTGAGTCGTAGCTCCTCTAATTGTCCTGTTTATAATGTGAAATCAGCAGCAGTTGAAGTGGTGATAATCCAGAACGCCAGTAATCCCAGTGTTCCCAGTATTTCCTTCTTTCTCTGTCTTCTGTCTGTGGTGTCTGATCTTGTGGTGCATGTTCATTGGGCACAAACTGCAAGAGTGTACTATGACTCATGTTACTCCACGCCCAAATCTGTTGAATATGGAAATCAGACAGCACACACCCTTATCTGTGTGTGTTTACTCAATATGTAAGCACAGTGAAGGTAAAAACACCTTATCATAACTTGAATCCATTCAGTCCCGATCACCAGAAAACAATAGAGGTTAACACATAACGTTAAGCTGCATTTCAGGAGGAACTGTGCAAAGCATGATAACGTTTGCTAAAATGCTACACTGAAAAAATGGAAGAAGGGGGTTGTTCAATTTACATTTATGCATTTTGTATATGCTACATAATTGATTTATATTTCTCTCTAAAACATGATTAAATCTTTAAAAAGCATTTCAATATTGAGGAATTTAAAATCTACATGTCTCTGTCATTTGAAGAAGAAAGGATAAAGTTATGTTTTATCAGCCGGAAGTTGAAAAGCCCGCCTCCTATAGGGCGGGCTCATGGACAGAAAACGGTTACTGAAGACCTGCAGGATCCGCCATTTTCTCCCTCGCAGTGATATTTTCTGTGGATTTGGACTGCTCAGGACACATAAAGGTAATTAAAAACTTGTCAAATATGAGTCTGTGTTAGAAGCAGGGTGTTTATAATCATGGTTTGAATTGGTTTGGCTTTTTATCTGCCGGTAATATCAAGTAAATCCAAGCCAGTCTTCATGCTAACGTTTTCGGTCATTAGCTGGTTGCTAATGGTAGCAGGAATATCTTTGCATTAGTTTTTATGTCTAGTAACGTAATGTGTGCAGAGAAACTAGTATGTAAAGGGGAAATTCATAGAACATAGGCCTAGGTCTATTCTATTTTTAAATTGGCACCGTTGGAGGTATTAAACAAGTTAATGAGTGTGGGGGATGGGTAACTCTGACATGCTAATTTATTACATGCTGCTGCTTATTTTCCGAAAATAAATTTCTCCACTGTGAGAGGGAGAGTAATGATTGACTGCGGACAGCCAGGACAGTCCGTGACTTTTCATAAATATATGTGTTTGATTTGGGAAGCCTACAACTTAATAAAATCAAACACTCTTTTTTTGAGTATTTATTCCTCGATTTTTTTTGGTAGACAGGCTTGTGATTATTTTTTTTATAAGGAGGGCAATACCAATAGTTTACAATAGCGTTTTTAACAGCGTTTCACCGTCTCTCATATCCGTCAGTCAGCCCCCCTTCCCTGCACGCGCTCTCTCTCTCTCTCTCTCTCTCTCTCTCTCACGCACTTACACACACAAACATGGGCACATGGACAGGTCGCGCTGTAGTGGTGATAAACCCCCCCCCCCCCTCTCGTCGACAGTCCGATTGTACCCATTGTCTCCTGAAAACCTGTGGGAAACACTGCCTTTAGTTCATTATAAACTATAGCTCTTTTGCAATTGTTATGTCATGTCATTGAGTTGAGTTTAACATTTATTTATTTTTTCTGTGTAGATATCCTCCGGCCAAGGCCAATATTTGATATAATGTATGTCTGTGGGTGCTGTGTCAGAGGCTCTGTAGTAGTGGTGAGTATTACTGTTCAATTGCTTTGGTTGGTTTACTGGATGTGTTTAATTATGAATGGATTTCTCAGCATGATGATGATGATATTATTTTCAAAAATATTGTAATGATAATTGCTGTAAATCCTACTGTATTTAAGGTTTTAATGTACCTTTTTGTAGAAACTATTTTGGATAAGTGTTTCTAATAATTAGTCTCTCAGGATAACACAAAATAATTTAACGGCACCACAAACTACACCTTTTTTGTAAGTTTTTCAACAATTTCTAAATTATATTACTATAACTTTTATGATGGTAAAATTAATTGATTTCTGGATTAGACTGCATTGGTTTAGGATTAGAGGGTGCCCTAATAAACTGGCAAGATTATGCATTTTAAATTATGGTAAAGATTTGCTCTGTTTGTGTAGGATGTGTGTCAGTGAGTTGAACTTCCATTTGTTTCTCTCTTTCTCTAGTGAATGTGGCAGTGTAAAGGGTGTTCAGTCGCTGTGCAAAGTAGGTCTTCATGAAAGAAAACTATGTCCAGTTGACTTGATTCAGTAGCCTAGAGATGCATTTTACTTGAACAAATGAGAATTTACTTAGACAAACTCAAACAAAGCAACTTGTGCTTCTGCTTTTCTGCCTCAGGATGATGACGTGGATCTGGGAAGAGAATGTGTCATAAAGGCACTCTGCGTTTACCTGAACGAGGACCCGGAGAATCTATTGAGAGAGTATGTGGTAAGTATTACTTAGGTTTAGTGTGTTGAGATGTTATCTTTCATATTTTATATAAGCTTTAAAACATCTACCCATTGTAATTACTTTACAGTCAGCTAACTTGTAAGATAATATGGTAGTGATCTTAATAAATTACTCAATACAGATATGCAGTATTCCCCATATGGACATGGCATGTAGTGTAATCACACTTTGATTCTTTTTGTGCATTGTACAGGCAGCATATGAATCCCTCCTCCAGGAATCCATTGAGGAAACCACTATGGGTATATATGTCTGGAAACACAGAGATGCCAGTGAAAAACCAGAGGACATCGGCATTGTCCTCGAGTCCCAGGTTGTGATGCAGGATTTGGACAATGTTCCCTTAGCTGCTGCCATGCTGTTTGGCCTAATATATTCTTTGAACTTAAACTACCCTGCTGAACTCAAGTATACCTTTGAAGTGCTGCAGAAGGTGGTCATGGAGCTTGAAGGCAGTACACTGTCCAAAAAAGCCCAAGTCCTGAAGAACAGACTTTATCAGTGAACTGGCTATCCTGGCTCGCGAGCTTGATTCTTTGTCAAGACATGCACTATGTCTCCTACCTCTTCCAGTTGTTGGACTTAACAACTTAGCTTTGGCTTTGGGTTCTGCTAAATGGTGTGCACAAATCTCCCTCTGTTATCCACACGAACCTGCACACATTTCTTACTCCACTCTTTGTTGGCAAAAAAAAGCCTATCCAACTTATTTGCTTGATTTTTTTTTTTTGTTAAGACATGCATTATGGCACCTAGGGTTTGAGGTGATTTTTGTTAATTGGAAACAAGCCAATAATTTTCTTCAGTGTTCACATTATGGAACATCGTGTCCATCATGTGTTGTATATACATAGATGAGTTTTAATGTGTGGTCAACGTAGCTTTGGCTTTGAGTTTTGTTAACCAATAATATTCTGTCTTTGTTGAGAAAAAAAAGGGCTATCCAACTATTTTTCTGGTAATACTGAATGCATTGTTTCATCTACCTCTTCTAATATGATTTATTTGGGCAAGTGGGAGGCTTTATTTTTCCACTATTTTTCTTTAATCGAACTGAAACAGACTACTACCCCGATTTTTAGGGTTTGGGGTGATTTTTCTTTATTGTAAACACTGATACATACTCACACACTCACACCCACACACCATATTTTCTACACTGCAATTATTTGGAACTGCCTTCCTCCTTGAATGTTCTAATAAACATAAATGGAAATTTTCAATTAAATAGTGTTTACTTTTTCCACAGAATTGTCAATATAATGTGATTTACTGTACATTACCCGGGTAGTACACAGCAAGTTGTATATTTAGTCATTATGGATGTTTATTATGCACTGTCTAGAGTTGATAATTGAAGATATGTTGGTCTATTGCCACATGTCCTTTTTTAGTTTCAGCTCGATTAAGTGGGGGTGTAGAAATTAATTTCTTAAATTACCAATCATCTTATAAAAGTAATTTAAATATTTAAAGTATACCAAACTTAATAGTGTGCAAGTTACCTGTGGAAGTTATGTTAGCTTTACACAAAAATTTTATGTTGGTCCAACTGATGATAATTAAATATCATACACATTAAAAAATAGCGTTCATTTAACATAAAAAAAATCAGTCGATTTAGCAGAAGATAATCTAATATACTTAACATAAAAGAAATATTTTGAATTTATGTAAGAAAGTCATGTTGGTTTAACAAATAATAATTTAATGTACAGAACATGAATATATCAATTTGAGTAAACATAACTTTAATATGTGCAACCGATGTCCATAATTTTATTATGTAAATCCAACAGACTTTTTTTTCAGTGTATATTGAGAGTAGTTAATACTGTTGAAAATACTAGTGTGTGACATATGAAGGATAAAATGGAGGAACATACCTGCACCTCAAAAATATAAAACATTCTTCAAATTAATTTATTTTTTAGTCCTTTGAAGACAGAATCTGTGATTATAATGTCAGCTGTCTAAAATCAAGATACCAAGACTGGAAGTTACATTTATTGACAAATGTACTGAAAGAAAGAAAGATAAATATAAAATGTCCTTTCTTTCTTAATTGATATTTGAGATAATAATCCCAGACAGCCTGTCAGTGTCACATCATAACGGTAAATAAATACTGTTTACAGTAGTGCTGTTGGAAATTATCATTTTACATGTTAACATGCAAACTGACACATCTGCACTGAGAAACAACCCGCAGATTTTTGTAATATATTAATTTTTGCTATTGTAATAAGTTTGTGATACTCATACCTATGAGTTGAAGTTATTAATAGGCAAAAAAATAAAAAATTATAAGCCAGTATCAATCCAACATCTACGGTAAGAATACTAACTTAATGACATATCACTCAGCTCATCATAAAGTTTAATTTAGGGTCATCCAAATAAACAACCTCTAGCAAGTAAAATTAAATTAAAATTCAGGTCAACCTGTTTGCCTCATGTAAGTATTTGTCCGGTATTTCAAATTACCCCAATTATATATCTAAAACAAGTTGAAGCTGTTGTGGTAAAGTTTTAGAGTAACTTACTTGTTCTTTCTTTCTTGTGATTCTATTCATTAAAACCACATTTTAACATCTTAAGATACAACCACAGCAGCAACATGTTTCCTTTCATTAGAGAACAGAGGATGTTTGGTCCGTCACCATGGTTACCAAGGATACTATTGGAGTCTCCATAAATACATAATCATAATTATTATATGTTAATTATAAAAACATGTGTGGAATAGTCGCTTTTTGAGATATCCTCATCACATTTGAACTGGGAGTAGGTTTAAAAAAAAGACACAAAATGATCAAAAAAGACACAAATTAAAAAAAAAAAAGACACAAAATTACCAGAAAAAGACAGAGTGACCAAAAAAAGACACAAAATTACCAGAATTACTCTATTCAAGAACAGCTTTAATTTACATTTTCAATGTTTTCTTTAGGCGTTTTAAGGTTTATTTGCAGGAACGTTAAGGGGTTGAGAAAATGAGTTAGCGAGGACATATGTAAACGGTTTTGATGAATGTTTGTTTTTGTCTCAAACAAAGATGATGTTGTGTGTCTAAACAGTTTTGTATATTAGCCCGAGGGTCGTAGGTTTGAGTCCCTGCAGCTCCTCTGTGTTGAGTTCTCCTCGTGTCTCCTCCCTCCGGCTCCCCACCGGAGACATGAAGCTATTTTTAGAAGTGTCCTGTGAAAAACAGCTCCAATATTTACTGTGGTGACTCTGGGACAAAAGACTCTTTCATGATCTGAGCTCAGTTCTCTCATAGGAGTCAACGGAGCTGCTGTTAGTCTGAACTGAACATGTGACACAGATATACTGTGGGTCAGTGAACCGTCTCTGGTGTCCCCTATGTGAAGATTTAATGTGATTACATATGTTTATAAATTAAACCACATAACCACATATCTATTTTTGGTTATTTTGTCTTTTTTGGTCATTTTTACATCTTCTTTTTGTCATTTTGTCTCTTTTATGGTAATTTTTGCATCTATTTTTGGTCATTTTGTGTCTTTTTTGGTCATTTTCACATCTTTTTTTTTACATTTTGTGTCCTTTTTTGTCATTTTTTACATCCATTTTTTATCATTTTGTGTCTTTCGATAATTTTGTGTAATTTTTAGGTCATTCTTGCATTTATTTTTGTCATTTTGTGTCTTTTTTGTAATTTTGACATCTATTTTTGGTTGTTTTGTGTCTTTTTTGTTGTCATTTTTGCATTTATTTTTGGTTGTTTTATGTATTTTAAAAAAATAATAATTTTTGCACACATTTTTGGTCATTTTGTGACATAAAATACAATTTAAATACTAGGAGAATAAATAAATAAACACATTTTTGAACAATATATAGTGTCTAAAATCAAGATAAACCTCTTAATTGACTGTAAAAGTGTGATAATGTATTTTGTCCATAGAGAAAATGACATCAACTTTATTACAAACCTGTTCATTTTGTATGGCAAATTTCACATACACAAATGCAAATACTCCAAAACTCCAGCCAACTTTAGAAGTTTCTTACAAGAGTTTAAAGAGTACATGAAATCCTTTACACTAATGGACACTAAACAAAGAGGTTTTTCAAAGAAGAATAATGTATTTACACTCTGTTCCCTCATTTTATTTATATTCTCTACTTTTTTAAGTTTACTGCAATTACTAATGATAACCCTGATTTACTATGATTTATTTATAATTTAATTATTTGTCATTATACATATAAGTTGGAGCACTTGTCTGCTGTTCGATATATACAATTGTTTGTATGTGCAACCTTTTTCAATAAAGTTCTTTAAATGAAAAATAAATAAATAAACATATTTAGAGAAATAAACATGTGGTTAAACTCCAATTAAAAGTACATAAATGTATATAAAATATAAAGAAAACAATGGATGTTGTGTAAGTTTACTCACAATTAAATCAAACATATTTAATTCTGTTTATTTCTGTTTTATTCTTAAAGTACAGAATGTCCTCACAGTGAATGTTTCCAGCTGTGGGTGTAACACCGCAGAGCGCCGCGCGGTGGCGGACCAGCAGGGGGCAGCAGCGGGCACACGAGCTGCGGGAATAAAGACCGCGAAGAAGAAAAACCGGAATATGATTTTTCCACATGTTTCCACTGAGTGACGACACACATGTTGTTTAAAGCGAAATAAAGGGAATAAAACAGCGATTAAAGCAGATAAAACAGCGATGTAATAACTGGATAACTCCTTCAGCTCGATAAAGGTAAGATAAGGTTATTATTTTATTATAAACAGGCGGGAAAATGTCCGAGAATTCAGCTTTTAGTGGGAACTTTAAACCGCAAATCTGAAAATAAGGCGAACTATGTTTAATTATCTAGTTATTATCTAGTTATGACATTCAAGCTGCTGTTGATAACATTTAATGAATTCAACGTTAACATGGCAGAAACGTTTTATCTGTGTAAAAGTACCAGAACAGCCCATAAAACCATAAATGATCCTTCTGTTTCTTTATTTGTCTTTTTTTGAATTAACGTTATTATTGAGTCTTTTTCTGGTTAATCAGCTAAATGACACAGATCTCCAGTTTAATGAAAAAGGTAGAAGATGAAGCTAATCACAACCAAAACAGCATCTCAGTATTTGGAACTACTGATCTCAGTTTGCTGATATTTCTCAGGTGGATCAACAGGAACTAGTCAGCTGTTAACAAGGTGTCAGATGATGATGATTTATCAAATATTACCCTTAAGTCACACAACAGGGGCCCAAAACACTGTAGGGTTTCAGCTACAACCAGAACTAAAACAAAGGTTCAAATCACATCTAAAGTGTGACACTAACTAACCTGAGACCTGAACATGACTTTTTATTATTTATTATATGTTATATCCTGTCTGAGTCTGTGTGTCTATTTATATTTAACTATTTACTTGCTGTCTTTTATATTTGTTATATTTCTTTTTTAATTATTTTTAGGGACTATGGATGCAAACTAGCAGCTTTGCTATAATCCGGCATGTTTACAGAGATGTTTTCAATGTTCATTAATGCATCATTTTTGGTCATTTTGTGTATTTTTAGTCATTTTTGCATTTATTTTTGGTCATTTTGTGTCTTTTTAGTCATTTTTGCATCTATTTTTGGTCATTTTGGGTCTTTAAAACTATAAAATAGAATAAGATAAAATAGTAAAAAAATAAAAATGCCTTGCTCAAGGGCACTTCAGTCCTTGACCTGTCAGTACTGGGATTTGAACCGGCGACTCTCCAGTTACAAGCCTGATTCCTGACCTCTAGGCCCTACAGCATTAACCCTATAAAGCCTGAACCGTGAAATAATTGCCAGAAAATTCAAAATTTTCAAAACTGGAGTGTTTGTTGAACCAGCTAACATTTTTTTTAATACAATATCAGTTTTCATATATGAATTTAATTTGGATCATATTTGATACATCAGGTCTTTTTGTGCAATTTGTTGCTCACAATTAGCTTTTCTTGAACTCACATAATCACATAAAACCTAATATTTTTAACCAAATAAAACTTTGACTTTCCTTTTAACATTTTCCTCAAACATACAAAATATTCTTTTCCATATAAAACAACATCATACATCTGCTGATATGAAGTTTTCACGCAGCAATCACAGATCCACCAGTGGAACCAGCAAATCATTTTTGTTACATCTGGTATTTTTGTTGCTCAGTTTTTTTAATCATCAATTCATGTATTCATCAGGTTTTTCAGGAAAAGAAAAAATCACACTGATGATGTAGAGGTCTTAAAAACATATGTATCAAATATGATACACTTGGCTTCATAGGGCTAAACAAACAAACAAACAAACTGATTGTTGCTCCAGTTTTCTGCCAACCGTTCTCTCTCTGTGTGCTGTTGTCTGAACTGATGTTTGTTTGTGTTGTTGTTGTTGTTTACCAGTAAGTGATAAAGATGCTGAGTGATTGTGAAGCTGCTGAGCTGCTCTCCTTCCTCTCCCCCGACACTCGTCCTGATGTCAAAGGTCACACCACCGAGTACCTGCTGGGCCTGTCGGGACACAGGTAGGACCTGCTGATGAAGATGAGGATGATGAGGATGATGATGATATTAATACAAACAGTGATCTAGTCCTGAATCACTGTGATGTCACTAGTTCTCTGCCGTCCAGTGGGATGAACATTTCATTTTAAATGTTCTATTAATTAATAGATTTTTTTAACCACTAACAGAAGATCAGGTTTAGATCACAGTTAGAAACATCAACATTTATTTTATCGGTGTTTGTCTGTTGATAACTTTCCAGGAACTGCATAAAAATGTCCAATATTTCTCTTAAATGATTGTATTTTCCTCTGACCACATATGTCCAGACTGGACGCCTTCTCATAAGATCCATAAGAATGTAATGATGATCTAAAACTCTTTATATAATTGAGTGTGAATCACTTTGATTCAGACATAAATCATCATCATCTGTCACATGTAATAAACAGAGCAGATCTGCTCCACAGTGTGTTAGGATTTATTATTCCTGAGTCATTTAAAATTATGATACTTCATGTGCAAATCTTTTGGATCTACAGTATTTCTTCCTTTTTATTTTCTGATTTGTCTTATTACCTGTTTAATCTGTTTAAATGTTTATGTAAAACACTCTGAAACAAATAAACTTGCCTCACTTAATTATTATTATTATTATAAACTGTGCACATTACAGATGTTTTTATATCACAGGTGACTATAAAAGGCATTAAAGTGTGATTCTAGACATGAAGGATGTTATAACATCGTTTCTCCTGCAGGTCTGATGAACTTCTGAACCAATCCACTTTATTTATTCAGCACCAAAAAGATAAACACAATAAATAGATAACACAATAAAAGCACAATAAAAAACATAAGTAGACACTATAACGATATAATAGAATAAGATAAAATAGAATAAAAATCGTATAAATTAAAAATAAATATAATGCACTGCACGCACAAAATAAAATTCATTATCATGAAAACCATGGAAAATGTCTAGCATCTATTTTTGGTCATTTTGTGTATTTTTAGTAATTTTTGCATCTATTTTTAGTCATTTTGAGTCTTTTTGTGGTCATTTTTACATGTATTTTTTGACATTTTGTGTCTTTTTAGGTCATTTTTGCATCAATTTTTTGACATTTTGTGTCTTTTTAGGTCATTTTTGCATCTATTTTTGGGCATTTTGTGTCTTTTTTTAGTAATTTTTGCATCTATTTTTGGGCATTTTGTGTCTTTTTTTAGTAATTTTTGCATCTATTTTTGGGCATTTTGTGTCTTTTTTTAGTAATTTTTGCATCTAATTTTGGGCATTTTCTGTCTTTAAAACGCTAAAATACAACAAGATAAAATAGAATAAAAATAGAATAAAATAAAAATAAATAAAATGCACTGCCCGCTCAAAATAAAATATGCATGTATTCACATAAAAACATTAAAAACCCATAAAATCAACTCTCTTCATGGTGTTAAAAGCCAAAGAGAAGAGGTGGGTTCTTATTATTGTTCAGAAGGTGTAAATGACGTGTTTAACATGAAAATAAAAGTATATTCTTAATAAAAGCAGCAGACAGTAACTGTTGAGTCTGTGTTTGTGTTTGTGTGTTTCAGGGACGGCTGTCGCTTCCTGCGCTCTAAACCCGACCTCCTGGCCGCTCTGTTCGCTCTGACCTCTGACCCCTCGGTGGCCGTCGCTAAGGACTGTTACCACGTCCTCATCAACCTGTCGACAGACGAGACGCTGCACCAGGTGATCACCGATCAATCAGCCGTCTGGAGGAACTCTTATTGATCACTTATTAATGAGGAACAGACTCTTCACAATAAAACCAAACAAGAATAAACTGATCAGCCCTCACAGTTCCACCTGTCACCATAATAACACGTTTATTAGGACGATATATTTTCCCAGAAACTCTCCTGATAAACGACAGTATCGTTGTATCCATGTTGTTTTAGTTTTATAAACATATTAGAGCAGAATAAGTTCATCCTTTAACACAACAATGAATTTTTAAATCAGGAGAATATTAAAGATTGGAATTAAAATGTGGAAAATAAATATTAAAATATCCTAGATAAATAAAACATAAATAAATAAACTACAACCAAAACAAATAAAATAGACCTTCAGGCACTGAGATAATCATTATGTATTATATTATTTTATTATTAAGATAACACATAAACAGCTGGAATGGCTGCTTGGGAAATATAGGTTATTTTTCAGCAGTTCATGCTTTACTTTAAACACAAAAAGTCACACATGTAAACAACAACTTAAAAAAATATATTGTGTCCATTTTTATATATCAAACGATAACTCGATAGTAGGCGGCTGCGTATATGAAGAAGAAAAAAATACAATCCTGAAAAAAATCTACCAAAAGGTTTCTGAGCTGTTTTTTGTGGTGTTAGATGTTCTTAATAACATATTAAAAGTTTAATCTGACCAGTAGAAAGGAAGCCACCAACACTAGACAAAGATATACGAGAAAGGAGAAATCTGTCATTACTGAAGGGAAACTGTACTTATTTTTTTGCATAAATATGCTCGTAAACAATTGCTTTAATATTTATTTGTACTTGTTATCACGTATCTATCATGCAAATGTGCTAATTAGAATATTACATGACCAAAACATGTATCAGGCAGCAGTATTTCTGGTCCAGGAGATAAACCAATAGTCAGGCGTCTTAGGACCAGATTTGAGAAGAATGGGGACAAAAGCAGCACTTAGGACCTGAGATGGAAATAACGTAAATACAAAATGAACATATCTATTGGATCCAATAATCATCTAGTGATATTCTCAAGAGCTTTAAATGATTCTTTGACCCAGAAAATGTAGATTTTGACACCCAGATTGACCTTCTGAGTGGCTCGGAAGATTTATTGGTTCTCATAGATTTTATATGGGAGCCGTCTCCAATCCACAATCTTGATGAAGTGTCTCCCATCAAAAATAGAAACTTATGGTGATAGAGAGCATGTGGAAAACATGTGTTTCTTTTGTCTGACGTGTCCCTTTACTTAGCTCCGCCTCCTGACTAGAAGGAGTAACGGTCATTTTAAATTGCAGATTTAAAAGATTAAAAGTGGCAAATTTGCATGAAAAAAGTTGCAGATTTACAAGATTAAAAGTGGCAAATTTGTGTGAAAAAAGTTGCAGATTTACAAGATTACGGTGATAGAGAGCATGTGGAATAAAAAATGTGAAGCTTTAGTCCGGCGTAAAAGACCTGGAGGTTTAGAAAATGTTGCATTTCTTGGAGTCAGAAACTGGTTTTTAACTTTTAGTCTGTTTTTAAGTCCATCTGATACTGTAAACCACTGAGAAACCTTTTGGTAGAATTCTTTTAGGGTTAAACCATATTTGCACCTGACTATATAGTAGTTCTGCCTACTGCAGATGTTTTGGTGTTTATTGTTGTTGTTGTTGGTTCTGTGTGCTCCAGGTTCTGGTGTTTATTGTTGTTGTTGTTGTTGGTTCTGTGTGCTCCAGGTTCTGGTGTTTATTGTTGTTGTTGTTGTTGGTTCTGTGTGCTCCAGGTTCTGGTGTTTATTGTTGTTGTTGTTGGTTCTGTGTGCTCCAGGTTCTGGTGTTTATTGTTGTTGTTGTTGTTGGTTCTGTGTGCTCCAGGTTCTGGTGTTTATTGTTGTTGTTGTTGTTGGTTCTGTGTGCTCCAGGTTCTGGTGTTTATTGTTGTTGTTGTTGTTGGTTCTGTGTGCTCCAGGTTCTGGTGTCAGATGTTAAAATCGTCCCGGTGCTGCTGAAGAAGCTCCAGGATCCAGACTACCTGTTCTCGGACCAGATCTGTGCCGTCCTGTCCAACCTGACCCGCCACCTGAAGACCTGCAGGACCGTGTTCCCGGTGGGTCCCGGGGCTCCTCCTCTAGATATGTTTACATGTCAACATGTTCATTACACTGAATCACCTGTTAGTGTTTATCTTAATAACTACAGTAGCCTCGTTGAAAGACATTTAAAGCATAGTCAAATATTTAAACCCCACTTTCATATTTCACTTCTGTCAGAAATTTAAAAATACATTTTTAAAATGTCTGGAATGAGCTTGAATGTGTTTTTTAAAACATGCAGTAAGATGTTTGTGTACAAACTGATTGTTTTACTTCATCAAGTCAGATGATATTTTGCTATAAATGACCATAATTATGTTTAGTGAGAGTTTTCTATATAAGGGAGACAAATCAGGATGAAAAACTGTTTCTAAATGTGTCACTGTCCGAGTTTTATATCATGAAAGTAATGCAACTACAATTTCAAGCATTTTCACATCTATTTTTTGTCATTTTTTGTCTTTTTTGTTCATTTTTACACTTATTTCTGGTCATTTTGTGTCTTTTTTGGTCATTTTTACATCTATTTTTTAATCTATTTTTGGTCATTTTGTGTCTTTTTTGGTCATTTTCACATCTATTTTTTTATCTATTTTTTGTCATTTTGTGTCTTTTTAGTAATTTTCGCATCTGTTTTTTGTCATTTTGTGTCTTTTTAGTAATTTTCGCATCTGTTTTTTGTCATTTTCTGTCTTTTTTGGTCATTTTTACATCTATTTTTTAATCTATTTTTGGTCATTTTGTGTCTTTTTTGGTCATTTTCACATCTATTTTTGGTCATTTTGTGTCTTTTTTGGTCATTTTTACATCTATTTTTTAATCTATTTTTGGTCATTTTGTGTCTTTTTAGTAATTTTCGCATCTGTTTTTTGTCATTTTGTGTCTTTTTAGTAATTTTCGCATCTGTTTTTTGTCATTTTGTGTCTTTTTAGTAATTTTCGCATCTGTTTTTTGTCATTTTCTGTCTTTTTAGTCATTTTCACATCTATTTTTGGTCATTTTGTGTCTTTTTTGGTCATTTTTACATCTATTTTTTGATCTATTTTTGGTCATTTTGTGTCTTTTTAGTCATTTTCGCATCTATTTTAGTCATTTAGTGTCTGGAGATGAAGAGTGTTGTTGTGTTGCAGGTCCTGCAGGAGGAGCTGGGTCTGGCTCAGCTGGTGGAGATCTTCTGTACTGAAGGTTTCAATCAGAAGGCCAAGCTCCACTACCTGAGTCCTCTCCTGTCCAACCTGACCCAGCTGCCTGAGGCCCGCAGCTACATGATGGACAGAGAGCGGTGAGTTATTTAACCAGGCGGTAACCTCCTGGTCTGAGCAGGAGGCAAACCAGGAAGTGCCTTAAGCTGCATTCTACCATAAAATCCAGCAGGGGGCGCTGACGGCTGCAGAAGCATTTTGGTCCATTCATTTGAATACAAAATAACTTAAAGTAAACCTACCATTAAAATCATAGACCGGCCATTTATTTATCAGTGGGAAAATTTGGCAAAAATCACAAAATCGGCAAGGGATCAAATTCTTATTTCCCTCACTGTAAATATATATATAAATATGTGTATAAATATACATATAAATATAGTCTACCAAAGAATATATTCTGCTTCGAGCCTAAATCCTCCAGTTTTATACATGTTTTTACAATGAGTGTGTGTTTGTCTCTGAGTGCTGCTGAATGAACTGGATGAGCCCTTTAAACAGCAATCAGCTCTGATTTACAAGTGTGTGTGTGTGTGTGTGTGTGTGTGTGTGTGTGTGTGTGTGTGTGTGTGTGTGTGTGTGTGTGTGTGTGTGTGTGTGTGTGTGTGTGTGTGTGTGTGTGTGTGTGTGTGTGTGTGTGTGTGTGTGTGTGTGTGTTCCAGCTGTGTGGTCCAGAGGTTGCTCCCCTTCACTCAGTATCAGGCCTCAGTAGTGAGGAGAGGCGGAGTCATCGGGACGCTACGCAACTGCTGCTTTGACCACGGTGAGACACACACACACACACACACACACACACACACAGAGACACACACACACACACACACACACAGAGACACACACACACACACACACACACACATAGAGACACACACACACACACACACACACACACACATAGAGACACACACACGCACACACACACACACACACACACACACACACACACTCACACACACACACACACTCGTCTCTCAGCTGTTATCACATCAGTTTCCTCTACAGGATAAAAATCCTCTGAGTGCTAAAGTAGACAGGAAGAATAAAGGTTGATACACCATCTCTGGTAACAACAGTCCAACATGACTTCCTGATCCTGATCCTGATCCTCAAGACTGTTCTTTTTATTTTTTACATCTGTTTTGTCATTGTGTTCCTTTTTTTGTAATTTTTACAACTATTTTTGGTCATTTTGTGGCTTTTTTTGTCATTTTTACATCATTTTTGTGTCTTTTTTTGGTCAATTTTGCATCTGTTTTTGGTCATTTTGGTCCTGATCCTGATCCTGATCCTGATCCTGATCCTGATCCCCCTCAGCCCACCATGACTGGCTGCTCAGTGACTGTGTGGACCTCCTGCCGTTCCTCCTGCTGCCGCTGGCCGGACCAGAGGAGCTGACGGAGGAGGAGAACGACGGTGAGACTCACACAAGCAAATATTTACTCTGTTCAGTCAAACATGAACTCCACAATGAGTCTGGTGATGCTCTCTATGTTGCTTTTTGTCAACAAACCCCACAACAACAACAACAACAACAACAAACCCAGTGAGTGTATCAGCAGTGATTATATCTACTCACTAGTTGTTTCTGTGTGTTAAAACCTGACGTCTGAATCTCCTCTGTTGTTAAAACACACTGAGACAGACTGTAGCTGGACCATGTTCCCTCATCGCCATGGAAACACACTGAGACAGACTGTAGCTGGACCATGTTCCCTCATCACCATGGAAACACTGTAGTTTATTTAATATCACTCCTACATATGAACTCTGAATATAATCCCCAATAAACACACTATAACGTCCTGATTGGGTGAAGGTCCTTAAAGACAGCAGTGAACAGCTGTTTTAGGAAATGACTGAGACTTTTTTTAAATAATACAATGTTTATGAAAGTTAATAAAGATTTATGTCTTTAGAATGAACCAGTGGGCTCAGAGAACTGAGGCTGAGTGGACGAGAAAGAGTTGATATATTGAGATACTCTGGTCATTTTGTGTCTTTTTTAGTCATTTTAAATCTATTTTTGGTCATTTTGTGTCTTTTTTAGTCATTGTAAATCTATTTTTAGTCATTTTGTGTCTTTTTTAGTCATTATTACATCTATTTTTGGTAATTTTTCTTCCTTTTTTGATCATTTTTGCATCTATTTTTGGTCATTTTGTTTCTTTTTTCTGTCATTTTTACATCTATTTTTGGTCATTTTGTGTCTTTTTTGTCATTTTTAACCAATCATTATGAATAAAACCATGTTAAATGTCTAGATATCAGCTCTCAAATTAAACTCTAAACTCTATACTCTATTTTAGTTGTTATCAATATAAAACCCCAGGTTGTGATTGTAATAAAGGTGTTTGTGGTGTCCAGGTCTCCCGGTGGACCTGCAGTACCTCCCTGAGGACAAGAAGAGGGAAGAAGACCCCGACATCAGGAAGATGCTGCTGGAGACTCTGCTGCTGGTAACACAACACTAACATCTACTCTTCACTGCTTTTTAAAGGACTTAGAACCACACAAAGACAATAAAACAACAGGACAAATAAAGAACTAGCCATCATCCCAACAGTTTACTATAATTAACTCTCCAACACCAAGATGACTTTAAAAACCAGAACAGGTTTTATTGAACATGTAGCTGCTGTTTTTTCACATTTTAATAACGGCACATATCTGGCAAACATCAGATATATCACATATACAACACATTTTCTATATTATATACATCATGTACAACTTATATATTTAAATATATTCACTGATGTTTCTACTACCACATGCAACAACTTATTCAACCTATTTAACCTGCTAAAGTATATTTTCTCTAATGTGCAATATCTGTAAAAATGCAAAGTACTCTCAGGAAAACAAACAAACACAAAACATATATATTAATAATAATAAATGCCAAATATCAGAAAAGAATGTACATAGAATGTATGTATCTGTCTTATTGTTTATATTCTTATTCTGTTCTTATCTCTATGTGTCTGTATCTGGAGCTGTCTGATCCTAACTTATATTATATTATATTATCTTAACTCAACTCTCTTCTGTGTGTCAGCTGACGGCGACTAAATCTGGGCGTGAGACGCTGAAAGACAAGAACGTTTATCCGATCATGAGAGAATATCACCGCTGGGAGAAGGACGTCATCGTTAAAGCTGCATGTGAGAAACTCGTACAGGTGAGAAAACATGAATAATTATCATCTTTAAACTGTTTAATACAATAACTAGAACTCTGACCACCAGATCATAAATCATCTCCTTCACTGGGAGTTAAATGTCCATATTACAGCAGCAACCTTCCCCTTAAAATATGTTGTTACACTATAATAAGTAAAACTAGAAAATGTACTTCAACGTGTGTGTGTGTGTGTGTGTGTGTGTGTGTGTGTGTGTGTGTGTGTGTGTATCTGTAACTGTAATCACATCAAAGATCAAAGCAATCAACAGAATTAACTGACACCTGTTCCTGAACAGTGACAGCAGCCAGAGGTGGACAGACTGGAATTTCTGGCCTCGAACAGAAAGCATTTTTGGCAAATCTACATGTGTTTTTTTTTAAGAAAAATGAAAAAATAGCTTTGTTAGAGCGATCTAAAAAAACTGTTCCATCTCCCTTTTTCAGAAATCTCCCTGCGTTTTTAATATGGGAGCCAATGAGGCTGTTGGTGGTGTTGGTGGATCATCTGTGCGTCCTACGCCCAAACTATAACTCTGACAGCTTTACCAGAGGATTGTGAGGGAGAAGACTAATTTTCCTACGTTTCTATGTATAAATTATTTCTGTAGAGTGGAATTTGCGGCCTGGAGCGCAGTTTTCAAATTTGTTTTTTGACAGTTTCTTCTCTCCCTCTACACTCTGGCGATGATGTCACACACTGTGGCACGAACATTCCGTGCAATACACACCCATTATAATCTCAGAATTTCTCCAAAAATGATCATGGTCATTGAACAGGGATTGATAAAAAACTATATGACCTATCGAAACGTGGATTAATACACCGATACACAAGACTTGTGTCTACTGTTTAAAGTTTAAATGGAGTCTCTAGGTGAAATTATGCCGGAGAAGTAGACGTTTAAAAATCTAAAATTATTGTTCTTTTTCGCTCATTTTTTGTCGGCCGTCCCATTCACTTCAATGCTAAATTTTGGGCAGTTTTTCGCGACTTACGTTGCGAAAAATTCGTATTCTGTAGAGAAAAGTAATAGCACACCGATCCCGATCAAACCGCACGTTTTGATATATAATTTGTCCTGCAACTCTTCAAGTTGTAGGACTAGTAGCGGGACGAAATTGCGTCCAGAAGAGGAAGAAGAAGAAATCCACAGTATAACAGTAGAGCAGCACTGGTCCCATCAGATATTGCTGTATGGGACCAGTAGGGACCAGTAGAGACCAGTAGAGACCAGTAGGGACCAGTAGGGACCAGTAGGGACCAGTAGAGACCAGTAGAGACCAGTGGGGACCAGTGGGGACCAGTAGGGACCAGTGGGGACCAGTGGGGACCAGTAGAGACCAGTGGGGACCAGTGGGGACCAGTGGGGACCAGTGGGGACCAGTAGGGACCAGTGGGGACCAGTAGGGACCTGTAGGGACCAGTAGGGACCAGTGGGGACCAGTAGGGACCTGTAGGGACCTGTAGGGACCAGTGGGGACCAGTGGGGACCAGTAGGGACCAGTAGGGACCAGTGGGGACCAGTGGGGACCAGTAGGGACCAGTAGGGACCAGTAGGGACCAGTGGGGACCAGCAGGGACCAGCAGGGACCAGTAGGGACCAGTAGGGACCAGTAGGGACCAGTAGGGACCAGTGCTGGTGAGATTGCCCCGAGGCCCTAATAAGATGTAGCAATAAATGAATCGTCTCCTCCAGGTGCTGATCGGAGACGAGCCGGAGCGGGGCATGGAGAACCTGATGGAGGTGGAGATCCCCGAGGAGGTGGAGGAGAAACTGAAGGAGGCGGACGTCAAGGAGCAGGAGGAGCTGGAGAAGGAGCAGGAGGAGCTGAGGCAGGAGGAGGAGAAGAAGAGTGAGACAGACAGAGAAGAGGAGAGTGGACTGACACGATGAAGACCTTTAAACTGACTGATTCATCTTCATCATCATCTTCATCCAGACGTTCAGACAGAAACCAGATGTTTGTCAGCAGGAGGAGAATCTCTGCTGGAGAACTGACAGGAAGTCAGTAACGATAGAGGAGAAGAAGAGTTTCTGCTCCTTCATCAGTGATGGATCATAAACTGATTTTACTGCTGCAGCCGTTAATAAACCGTGAGGTGACAGATATTAATCTGCTTCTCCGGTCTGGAGTTTGTTTTTTACAGCGTCATTTGGAAAAGAGTCCATAATTATCATTCAACTTATTAAAAGTGTGAAAGAAAACTCGACTCCTGCTCCTCTTGGCTCTGTGTTCATGTTTTAGATCAGTAGTTCTCAACCTTTTAGAGTCACGACCCCCAATTTAACATGCATGTTGTCCAAGACCCCCACTCACTGAACACAATCTCACACACACAGTTCAGATCACCCAAAAAAGAAACAAAATGACCAAAAAAGACACAAATTGACCACAAAATGATAAAAAAAGACACAAAATGGCCTAAAAAGACACAAAATGGCCTAAAAAGACACAAATTGACCACAAAATGATAAAAAAAGACACAAAATGGCCTAAAAAGACACAAAATGGCCTAAAAAGACACAAAATGACAAAAAAAGGAAACAAAATGACCAAAAAAGGAAACAAAATTACCAAAAAAGGAAACAAAATTACCAAAAAATGATTAAAAAAAGACACAAAATGGCCTAAAAAGACACAAAATGACAAAAAAAGACATTAAGTGACCC
The DNA here is from genome assembly GCF_030273125.1 of Centropristis striata. Taxonomy (NCBI): domain Eukaryota; kingdom Metazoa; phylum Chordata; class Actinopteri; order Perciformes; family Serranidae; genus Centropristis; species Centropristis striata. The sequence continues at coordinate 44,482,229 of NC_081519.1, read as the reverse complement.
AAAAGACTAAAACACATTAACACATTAACACATGAACACTTTAACACAGTGGAGACAGAGCTGACTTCCAAAATGATTTGGCGACCACCAGAAATCATCTCGCGACCCCAATTGGGGTCCCGACCCCAAGGTTGAGAACAGCTGGTCTAGAGAATCTCTGGATGACGGAGGATTTTATCTGACCATCACAGAATCACTAATCATTTCAGATACACACCACAAACATTCAACATGTTTTACAAAAAACACATAAAAACACAAAGAAATGACAAAGAACACAGATAAAAACACAGAAGTTACAAAAAAACACACAAAAAAACCCCAAATACTGCATTAAAATGCTGAATGCACACTGCAAAATTATAAAAAATCTCTGCAAAAAAAGTGAAATCATGTTTCTACACTTGGTCGAGGTGTTTTTAACCTTTGCTGAAAAAAGGATTAATGCATTAAATTTGACATGGAAACTTTCTCCGGAGCTTTCATGGATTCCATTTTATTATTATTTTTAATATTTAATGCTCTATTCTTTGATTTACGGCAATTAAAAGCATCTACTACGGTGATACTACATTTTTAATTTTACACCCTTTTTCTGATACAGTGATTTTTTGTAATTTCTACAAACAATTTTTACTCACTAAGACTTATTAATCCATGAATTCAACCACATTATGGTAAACAGATTGTATAATAAATAAAAATATCTTGTGTGCCTCTGAGAATATTACTGGAGTTGGTGATGATCCTGTAAAATAAAATAAATCTGCAGCTTCAGTCTGCTTGAATTTTGTTTTTTTATATATAAAAAAAATAAATATATATATATATATTTTTTTTTTTAAATAAATAAAATAAATAAATATAAAATTAATTAAAATATTAAAATTATTAATTAATTAAAATATTTATAAAATAAATAAACAGAAAAGCTAAATATATATATATATATATATATTTAGCTTTTCTGTTTATTTCCTTTTAAAAAAAAAAAGGCTCTCCAAGTCTATAAACAGTTCCTAAATAATATAAAAATAGAAACAATTATATAATATAGAAACTGAATAAAATAAAAATTGTAACAATGACTTCCTAGGCAGCAAACACGTTCACAAAATGAAGTTAATTTTTTTTTTTCTTGCATTTAAACCGAAATAAAAGATCAGAAAAGACAAATTGTGCTGAAGCGACAGATTATTTCAGCTGAGATGTTTTTCTATATGTGGATAATATTTATTATTTTTCACATCAGAATACTGACGGACATTTATTGAAGAAGAAATCTAAAGTTTAAATAAACTGTAAAAAAAAAAAAAAACAACAACCTGTTTTTACAGTAAAATGATATTAGCACTGTTGATTTCACGTTTCAGATTGACATTTTATTCCATTTTTTACCTTAAAAAATAAAAACTTTTTCCATCCAAAGAAACTCTGTTCTGCCATATAATTGACCAGAAAATACTTTATAAATGCTGCATAAATTAAAGATTTTTACCATTAAATATTACAGTATATTTCTGTTAGAGATATGGTGTTTAGTACATTTAACAGTGAGAAAAAGTAGTTTTATTAAAAAATAAATGCAAAATTTACAGTGACGGCTTACACATTAAAACTTTATCTCAGAATATCAGTTGCTTTATCTTAAATTTGCATCTAAAATCTCTGAATTTTTTTTTTTTTTACTTGTGAATTTTCTGGTTTTGATCTCGAAGAATATCTGATTAATTTTTCTCAGAAATTTGAGTTTTTGTCTTTTGCCACTTTCATCTTTATTCATGATATTCAAGTTTGTTTATATATTACAGTATATTTTTGTTACAAACACGGTGCCAGAGTATTACATTATATTTAGTCATATTTACATCTATTTTTTGTCATTTTGTGTCTTTTTTAGTCATTTTTCCTTTTTTTTTTTTTGGTCATTTTTTTTGTCATTTTTGTGTCTTTTTAGTTTGTTTTTTTTTTACATCTATTTTTGGTCATTTTTGCATCTATTTTTAGTAATTTTGTCAAAATCTCAGAAAATATTCTTTATGTTACTCGTAAATGTACCAGTTTTAATCTCAAAGTATATCTGATTCATTTTTCTCAGAAATTTGACGAAAATGACAAAACATTTTTTACTAAACAAAGACAAAATTACTACAAAAAAGACAAAATGACAGAAAAAAACTAAATCACCTAAAAAATAGACAAAATGACCGAAAAAAGACACAAAATTACCAAAAAATAGACAAAATGACATTCCATAACATTTCCACTTCTTGCAGTAACAATAACACAGCAGACAATAATAATAATAATAATAATAATAATGAACGGTCCAGTTTTTTACCTTTTGCCACTTTCATCTTTACTCATGATATTCACGTTTGTTTATATATTACAGTATATTTTTGCTACAAACACAGTGGAGTAATGGATTTAAAAAATATCTAAAAATGTAAAAAATATTATTTTGTCTGATATAAACATTTACAGTGTTTCATTGTTACTGAAACTGAATTAACTCATTTATCATTTTACATATTTTACTGTCATGGTTTAGCAGTTTTTCAGACATTTCTTACAGTGTGACTGTAACTGTAACACTGGTTTCTGCTCAGATTTTCTCCATAAACATCAGAACCATAAAGATGTTTCTCCTGTCTGTCTGTGACTCTGATCGTCCAGCAGGAGGCGCCACCGCGTCTCCTCCTCCTCCTCCTCCTCCTCCTCCTCCTCCTCCTCCTCCTCCTCCTCCTCACCACCAGCAGGAAGTTTAACCTGCAAATAAACACACCAACGTTTAACAATCATTCTAGTGTCTCAGAGTGAAAAAGTCACATAAACACACACACACACACACACACACACACACAGCGAGAGCTTTAAGGTGAAGCTGTTTAACTTAATAACAGTTAATGTTGTTGTTGTTGTTTAGTGCTTTATGTTCCAGATTCCTCAGATTAATTCAGATTATCTGAGAATGAAACGACTTCATGTAAAAACTGAGCAGCAAGAAAACAAACTGCAGTGAACTTTGACCTTTATAGATCAAACCAGGAACTACAGAGTGTGTGTGTGTGTGTGAGTGTGTGTGTGTGTGTGTGTGTGTGTGTGTGTGTGTGTCTTTACTTTCAAAACTGTTCTGACTTTATTTAAACTCTCCAAAAAAAGGAGAGTAAGAGTGGCTTTTTAAGAAATGTTTTCAGTCTGAAGACGTCAAACTGGTCCTCACAAGGACACACGAACAAACTGCACACACACACACACACACACACACACAGTAGTTCCTGTGTGTGTGTTCTTGTTTTTCGTACATGGTGAGGAACGAAACACGGTTTTAACCAACCTTGTGAGGACATTTTTGCGAAGTGAGGACATTTTGGCCGGTTTTTACTTATTTAAAGGCTGTTTGAGAGTTCAGACTTTGTTTTAGGGTCAAAGGTCACAGTTAGGTTTATATTAGGGTTAGGGTCGGTGGTTAGGGGCCGGGAATGCACTATTCTAATGAGGGTCCTCACAAAGATAGAAGTACAAGGATGTGTGTGTGTGTGTGTGTGTGTGTGTGTGTGTGTGTGTGTGTGTGTGTTTGCTCTGTGTTTGCTCTGTGTGTGTTTGTGTGTGTGTACTATGTGGACGTCAAACTGGTCCTCACAACGATAGAAGTACAAGGGTGTGTGTGTGTGTGTGTGTGTGTGTGTGTGTATTCTTGTTCGTGTGTCCTTGTGAGGACCAGTTTGTCGTCTTCAGACTGAAAACATTTCTTAAAAAGCTAGAAAGTTCTTGAGATTAAATTTCTTGAAAACCTTTTTTTCTGGAGAGTTTTGGAGACTTTAAAGAAAGTCAGAACAGTTTTGAAAGACAATATAAAATATATTTTTTAATTTTTGGGGTGTAAATGTTGCTACTTTTGGACTTTATTGAACCTTTTCAGCAGAGTGAGGACACGTTTACAGGGAGGAAAGACATTTCTGTGAAGGGAGAGAGTGAGGACAGGTTGAACAGATGAGGAGATTTTTATTTAAAGACTTTCTTCAGAGACGGGACATTTTGTCCTCATTTCTCTGATGACTCAGACTGAGTGTAAGGAAACAGGTTTAGGTCCAGTTCAGGGGACACGTGATGGTTTTCTTTTTCTCGTTCATTAGGGATTTTAACCTTTTACACATACACTAAATGAGAGTCAACACTGTAAAAAATGTCTGTAGGTTTTAGGGTGAAAAACTGTTAAACCATGACAGTAAAAGACGTAAAATGATAAATTAGTTAATTCAGTTTCAGTAATAATGAAACACTGTAAATGTTTATATCAGACAAAACTGGATTTTTTACATTTTTATATATTTTTCAAACACATTACTCCACTGTAAAATACGTAAAAATATACTGTAATATATATACAAGCATCATTTTTGCATTCATTTTTTAATAAAAATACGTTTTCTCACAGTTAAATGTACTAAACACCATATCTCTAACAGAAATATACTGTAATATTTAATGGTAAAATCTTTAATTTATGCAGCATTTATTTGTTATTTATTTTATTTATTTATATTTATGTTTATATTTAAGTATTCTCTTGTAAATTATATGGCAGAACAGCGTTTCTTTTGATGGAAAAACTTTTTATTTTTTAAGGTAAAAAATGGAATAAAATGTCTATTTTAAATGTGAAATCAACAGTGTTAAAATCATTTTACTGTAATATTATAAAAAGTTGCACCGTATTTATTACGGTAAAGTTCTGCTGGTTTTTACCATAAAAACAACAGTTGTTGGTTTTTTTTACAGTGTGCAGTTTTACTGTTTTTATTGCTTTTATATTGTTGTTTCCTCCACTGTAAAAAAAAAAAAAAAAAAAATCTCTTTAATTTACAGTAAAATCCTGTCAGCTGTGGTTGCCAGAACTTTACAGTAAAAACTCCAGTGAGTGAGTTTTCTACTGTAAATTTAAATGTAAATTTAATCATCAAAAACTGTAATTTAGTCTGAATAATCCTGTTATTTTTAGGGTAATTGTGTCTTTGTGACATTATGGTATTTCTCCATTTTATTTACAGTTTAAGTTTCGTACCATTCCTTGATTTATGGTAATTAAAACTGTCTACTATGGTGATATATGATGGAAAACATGATCAGACCTCCTTGTTTTCTTCAGGTTCTTCTTCATTTTAATGTCTGGTTCAACTAAAGGTTCATTTGTTTGGACAAATATAATGATAACAACAAAAATATCTGATAAGAGTTTAATTTAAGAGCTGATATCTAGACATTTAACATGGTTTTATTGATAATGATTTTGGTTATTATCAATTGTTGACCATTTAAATAAAGAATACATTTTTAAAAAATGGTTAAAAAAAACCCCATTAATAATGTATGTTTAGTATCAGTCCATTGTTGACCATTTAAATATTGAATAAATAAAATAAATAGCTAAATAAACAACAGCATTTACTGTAAATAAAATAAAATAATAAAATAGCAAAAATAAACATTGGTGCTTTATGTTCAGTATCAATCCATTGCTGACCATTTAAATAAAGAATAAATAAAAAATGTTTAAAAAAACCCCTTCATAATGTATGTTTAGTATCAGTCCATTGATTACCATTTAAATACAGAATAAATAAAATAAATAAATGGTTAAAAAAACCATTAATAATGTATGTTTAGTATCAGTCCATTGATGACCATTTAAATACAGAATAAATAAAATAAATGGCTAAATAAACATCAACAACAGCATTTACTGTAAATAAAATAAATTAATAAAATAGCAAAAATAAACATTGGTTCTTTATGTTCAGTATCAGTCAGTTACTGATTATTTAAATAAAGAATAACACGATGACACAAACTAACTGAAACTTGGATAAAAATGACATCTGCTTCTTTGGTTTATGACCAAATACTTGCAAAACTAATTCAATTTCTACTAGTGCTAAACATTAGCAGATATTAGCATGTAAAGAGAAGAAAAGGAGAAGAGAAAGAGAAGAGAAGAGAAGGAGAAGAGAAGAGAAAGAGAGTGGTTTCTGTGTTTCTGTGTGCAAAAAAAAAGAACTTTCTCCATTAAATCATCTGCAAAAACATGTTAGTAAATATTAAAACAGCAGCTAAGTTTCAGATGAAAGCTGTGAATGTTTTCCTCTGTGTCTTGTGATCGTTTCTCCATGAAATGATCTTTTATTAGACAGACTTTGCCCTCAGCTACTTCTCTACAGCAGTAGTTCTCAACCTTTTTGAGTCGCGACCCCCAATTTAACATGCATGTTGTCCTCGACCCCCACTCACTGAACACAATCTCACACACACAGTTCAGATCACCCAAAAAAGAAACAAAATGACCAAAAAACACACAAATTGACCACAAAATGACCAAAAAAAGACCCAAAAATGACACAAAATGATAAAAAAAGACACAAAATGACCAAAAAAAGACACAAATTAACCAAAAAAGACAAAATGAACAAAAAAAGAAACAAAATTACCCAAAAAAGAAACAAAATTACCAAAAAACACACAAATTGACCACAAAATGACCAAAAAAAGACCCAAAATTACCAAAAATGACACAAAATGACCAAAAAAAGAAACAAAATTACAATAAAAGACACAAAATGATAAAAAAAAAGACACAAAATGACCAAAAAAAGACACATATTAACCAAAAAAGACAAAATGAACAAAAAAAGAAACAAAATTGCCCAAAAAAGAAACAAAATTACCAAAAAAAGACATTAAGTGACCAAAACGACTAAACAAAATGACCAAAAAAAGTAAACAAAATGACCAAAAAAGACACAAAATGACCAAAAAAAGAAACAAAATTACAATAAAAGACACAAAATGACCACAAAATGATAAAAAAAAGACACAAAATGACCAGAAAAGACACAAAATGACCAAAAAAAGAAACAAAATTACAATAAAAGACACAAAATGACCACAAAATGATAAAAAAAAGACACAAAATGACCAAAAAAGACAAAATGAACAAAAAAAGAAACAAAATTACCAGAAAAGGAAACAAAATGACCAAAAAAGACACAAAATGATAAATAAAAAAAAAGAGACATTAACACAGTGGAGACAGAGCTGACTTCCTAAATGATTTGGCGACCCCCAGAAATCATCTCAAGACCCCAATTGGGGTCCCGACCCCAAGGTTGAGAATAGCTGCTCTACAGTAGAACTGCTTCCCTTCTCACATTACGGGGACCTGAGGAGGAAACTGGTGCTTCAGGTCCTCTGATTATTGATCTGCTCATTAATTTCTCTCATGACTCGGTGCAGGAAATGTTCCTGATCTTTCCAGGGATCGGCTGTGTGAAAGAGACTCATCGTCCTCGTAAAGAACAAAAAAAAAAGCAGAAGTGTAAACCTTTTTGTTGGTGTCAGCAGATTACTGCTGATCTACTTTCTGTTCAGTTTTTAACTCTGTAACTCTCTAATTTAACCCTTTCACAGCCTTCGGCCTGAAAATGTCCACCTCCAAAAAATGTGATAAAAACTTTACAGATTGATATTTTTTCTACTTTTTCTGCATAAACCTCTTAAACAACTTCCGCTCTGCTCAAAACTACCAAATGTTTCAACATTTCTGGCATTTTAACCCTTAATAACACAAAAATTTAGTTATTTGTCATATCATAAATCATTTCTGGCTGATAGTTTTGATCAGGACTGAAGTTGATTGAAAGATTTAACCCCAAAAAGTTGGAAAAAATGTATATCAGTAATATTTTTATAGTGTTTTTTGGAAGTGGACATGTCTGCCATCTAGTGGCCAAAAAGTGTTTTTTACATTTTAAATCTGACACAAAAACTAAAAATGCATCAAAATCAACTTTGTTGCTAATTGTAGACATATTCAAGGCTGTGATAAAAAAAATGCCCCAGCCCAAAAAAATATTTATTGTATTAAAAATAACTAAATTTTTGTGTGTTTTTTCTTTGAAAAACAGTGACATCATGTAATCAAACTGGCATTTAAAGGGTTAAAATGCCAAAAATGTTTAAACATTTGGTGGTTTTGAGCAGGATGGAAGTTGTTTAAGAGGTTTATGCAGAAAAGTAGAAAAAAATATTAATCTGTAAAGTTTTTATAGCATTTTTTTACGTGGAATTTCAAAATTCAAAATATATCAAGAGGAAAACCCTTCTTCCAAAAATCATGTAATTTGCAGTATCACAGCCAATTATTCCTAACTTGAGCTGTGTGTGTGTGTGTGTGTGTGTGTGTGTGTGTGTGTTTGTGTGTGTGTGTGTGTGTGTGTGTGTGTGTGAGTTTTTCCACCTGGAGGTCAAAGCGTCCAGGAACACATGAAGTTATAATAATAGTTATTAGTTCTTTTCTATGATTTATAGGAGAGTTTTGACCTGAGGAGGAGGATGATGATGATGATGTTCTTCCTCTTATCAAACCTTTGATCTGTCACATGGAAACAGAAGCACAAGTCAAGCTCCTTAAAACAGACCAGAGGAAGATGGCTTTCTGTTTTGCTTGTTTCTTATTATACAACAAAGATTTGTGCAAAAAGTCATTTTACCTAAAATATTGAGTCAAATAACAAGATTCATAGTTAACTCTGTTGTCTTTGTTGTCTTCACATAAAATTATTTCGCAGCATCAACACTCAAATATTTAAGTTGAAACAACAAGTTGGGTTTTAACTTTATGGAGTCTTAAAGGGCTATTTAGTCCATTTTTAATCATTTTCATGTCTTTTTTTTTTAGGTCATTCTGTGTCTTTTTGTGTCTTTTTTAGGTCATTTGTGTCTTTTTTGTCATTTTGTGTCTTTTGTGGGGTTTTTTGGTCATTTTGTGTCATTTTGTGTCTTTTTGTGTCATTTTTTGTCATTTTGTGTCTTTTTGTGTCTTTTTTTAGTCATTTTGTGTCTTTTTTGGTCATTTGTGTCTTTTTGGTCATTTTGTGTCTTTTTTTAGTCATTTTGTGTCATTTTGTGTCTTTTTTAGGTCATTTTGTGTCTTTTGTGGGGTTTTTTTGTCATTTTGTGTCATTTTGTGTCTTTTTTTTTGGTCATTTTGTGTCATTTTGTGTCTTTTTTTAGTCATTTTGTGTCTTTTGTTGGTCATTTTGTGTCATTTTGTGTCTTTTTTAGGTCATTTGTGTCTTTTTTGTCATTTTGTGTCATTTTGTGTCATTTTGTGTCTTTTTTAGTCCTTTAGTCCAACATAAAATGTGATTTTGAATCTTTTTTTTACTTTCTAAACACTATCATGCTCAATAAAGAATGTTAAATGTGTCAAATGTGACCAAAGGTGTCAAATCTACCATATAAGAGGGTTCCATCCAGTTCTATCATTTGATACTAAATCTATTTGAGCTTGTCTCCAGTTTTACTTGGTATATCATCATCAAACTGAAACTGGCCTCATGGAGTTTACAGCCAGAACTTTAGAGGTAAATGTACAGTAGGGCTCCACGCTGCTTTGTTTTATACTCTGATGGAGGCAACAAGTCTTCTGGAGCTCCACAGGGTTAAAGTGAAACAACTAGTTGTGTTTAAAGTGTAAAGTTCATGTTTTATTCCATGTCTGATGACTCTCTGTCCAGCTGCACAATCAGCTGCAAACTGTCACTTTTCATCAAAAACTTCTCCTGAAAATAAACTTCTGGTTTCTGGTTTTAGTTCAACTTTAGTTGATTCAGTGTTTTTAAACGTGCAGCAGTGAGACAGTGGTGTGTGAGCTGGAGACAGTAGATCTGTTAGTAGTGAAACATCAGATACATAATACAATAAAGCAACATTTGCATCATATCTCCTGAGCTGTAACGTGTGTTATCATGTGTTGATAGTCAGTAAATGTTCTCCTCCAGCCGTGATCAACGTCTACTGCAGCTGTTCTCAACCTTGGGGTCGGGACCCCAATTGGGGTCGCGAGATGATTTCTGGGGGTCACCAAATCATTTAGGAAGTCAGCTCTGTCTCCACTGTGTTAAAGTGTTCATGTGTTCATGTGTTTTAGTCTTTTTGGTCATTTAATGTCTTCTTTGATTATTTTGTGGTCAATTTGTGTCTTTTTTGGTCATTTTGTTTCCTTTTTTGGTAATTTTGTGTCTTTTTTGTGTCATTTTGTGTCTTTTCTGGTCATTTTGTGTCTTTTTTGGTCATTTTGTGTCTTTTTTGATCATTTTGTGTCTTTTTCTGGTCATTTTGTTTCTTTTTTGTCATTTTGTGTCTTTTTTGGTCATTTTGTTTCTTTTTTGTTTATTTTGTGTCTTTTTTTGGTAATTTTGTGTCTTTTTTGGTAATTTTGTGTCTTTTTTGGTTATTTTGTGTCTTTTTTTGGTCATTTTGTGTCTTTTTTGTTTATTTTGTGTCTTTTTTTGGTCATTTTGTGTCTTTTTTGGTCATTTTGTGTCTTTTTTGGTTATTTTGTGTCTTTTTTTTGGTCATTTTGTGTATTTCTTTGATCATTTTGTGTCTTTTTTGGGTCATTTTGTGTCTTTTTTGGTTATTTTGTGTCTTTTTTTGGTCATTTTGTGTCTTTTTTTGGTTATTTTGTGTCTATTTTTAAATCTTTTTTGGTCATTTTGTGTCTTTTTTGGTTATTTTGTGTCTTTTTTCAATCTTTTTAGGTCATTTTGTGTCTTTTTTGGGTGATCTGAACTGTGCGTGTGAGATTGTGTTCAGTGAGTGGGGGTCATGGACAACATGCATGTTAAATTGGGGGTCGCGACTCAAAAAGGTTGAGAACTACTGGTCTAATGAACAACACAACAACATGATAACTGTCAGTGTGGAACACGTCGCACACGTACTGTGTGTGTGTGTGTGTGTGTGTGTGTGTGTGTGTGTGTGTGTGTGTGCATTGAGGAAGTGAAAGAGGAAACCTCAGCGTGTGATTGGCTGTCAGGACTCACTGACCTGCCTAGTAACAGAGTGACGCTGTAACAAGTCGTCTTCCTGCTCAGAGGACGAGTCAGCAGAGAGGTTGTCTCAACATGTCCTGCAGCTCTGCAACAACTTTATTCTCCTCATTAACTCTGTGATCCCTGCTGTTTAAAACCAATAACCTATAACTCTTCTTAGCATTAACATTATTAGTATTATTATTATATCCTCTGTGAGTGTTTGTGCTTATGTCCACAGTGTGTGTTTTTTCTCTGGTGATTTTAATCAACTAAAGTTGAACTAAAACCAGAAACCAGAAGTTTTTTTGAGGAGAAGTTTTTGATTAACAGTGCCAGTTTGCAGCTGATTGTGCAGCTGGACAGAGAGTCATCAGACATGGAATAAAACATGAACTTTACACTTTAAACACAACTAGTTGTTTCACTTTAACCCTGTGGAGTCTCCACAAGACTTGTTGCCTCCATCAGAGTATAAAACAAAGCAGCGTGGAGCCCTACTGTACATTTACCTCTAAAGTTCTGGCTGTAAACTCCATGAGGCCAGTTTCACTTTGATGATGATATACCAAGTAAAACTGGAGACAAGCTCAAATAGATTTAGTATCAAATGATAGAACTGGATGGAACCCTCTGATATGGTAGATTTGACACCTTTGGTCACATTTGACACATTTAACATTCTTTATTGAGCATGATAGTGTTTAGAAAGTAAAAAAAAGATTCAAAATCACATTTTATGTTGGACTAAAGGACTAAAAAAGACACAAAATGACAAAAAAAAGACACAAAAAGACACAAAATGACCAAAAAAAGACAAAAAATGTTTACAAAAAGACACAAATGACTAAAAACGAGACAAAATGACCAAATAAGACACAAAATTATTACAAAAAGACACAAAATGACCAAAAAAAAAGACACAAAATGACAAAAAAAGACACAAAATGACTAAAAAAAGACACAAAACGACCAAAAAACGACACAAAATGACAAAAAAGACACAAAATGACCAAAAAAAGACACAAAACGACACAAAATGACAAAAAACAACAACACAGAAGAAGACAGAGAATGAGAACTCCATAGAGTTTAATGCTGCTAACTAACTAAGACTCACTTTAAATGTCTTAAGTCTCCAGTGATATTTCCTCTTTTATTCTTTGAAATGACTAAATGTGATTATTGGTGTTTCACTTACTGTCAGCAGTGATGAAGAATATTCAGTAAAAGTACTAATACACACTGAGAATTACTCCACTACTCCTTAGATACAGTTTTAATTAGTAACTTTACACTGTGTTACACACACACACACACACAAGCAAGCACACATAAACACACACACACGGACACACACACACAAGCACGCATGCACACACACACACACACACACACATACACACACACACACACACACACACAAGCACGCATGCACACACACACACACACATACACACACACACACACACACACACACACAAGCACGCATGCACACACACACACACACATACACACACACACACACACACAAACACGCACACACACAAGCACGCATGCACACACACACACAGACACAAGCATGCACGTGCACGCACACACACACACAGACACAAGCATGCATGTGCACGCACACACACACACACACAGACACGAGCATGCACGTGCACGCACACACACACACAGACACAAGCATGCATGTGCACGCACACACACACACACACACACACACACACACAGACACGAGCATGCACGTGCACGCACACACACACACACACACAGACACGAGCATGCACGTGCACGCACACACACACACACACACGAGCATGCACGTGCACGCACACACACAGACACAAGCATGCATGTGCACGCACACACACACACACACACACACACACAGACACGAGCATGCACGTGCACGCACACACACACATACACACACACACACACACACACACACACAAGCACGCATGCACACACACACACACACACAGACACGAGCATGCACGTGCACGCACACACACACACACACACAAACAGGAGCTCAGTTCAGGGAGAGAGAGAGAGAGAGGGATGGAGGTGTTGATCCTTTCAGCAGGGTGGTGAATGTTTCACTGGACTGACAATCCCCTAAAGGTACACACACACACACACACACACATACACACACACACAGACACACACACACACACACTCACACACACACAGAGTGTCTCTGTTTCTCTGGTCGTTCTCGTGGACAGACTGAAGTCCGAGTGGCGTCTGGAAGTCAAAGTTTACTTACAGGAACTTTCTGATTCTGTTGAGTCCAAAAAAGTCCAGGTCATGTGACCTCACTAACCATGTGACCTCACTAACCGTGTGACCTCACTAACCGTGTGACCTCACTAACCGTGTGACCTCAGTCACCGTGTGACCTCACTCACCGTGTGACCTCAGTCACTGTGTCAGCTACACATGTCAGATAAGATCAGACTTTATTCATCCTCACAGCAGAAACCTGTTTGTTTGTGCTGCACAAAGACAGATTCTAGAACAGATAATTAGAGAAAGTTTAGGTAAATAGTATGAGTCAGTAGGACCAAAAGTCATGTCTGATATATATTCAGGCTGAATATCGATATACGATATATATCCTGATATTTTTATCACAAAGTGAGAGCAAATGTTCAGTCAGAGTCAAATATGACATGTCACAAGTAGTTTTATTGATTTATTGAAGTGAACATAAATCCTGTAGAACAACAGGAGAACCTTTTTTATTTTCTAAATCAAAGCTAAACAACATGAATAATAATTTGTAATGTGATGAAGTAAAGAGTGAAGCAGTGTGTGAGGGCTGATAACTAGCATGTCTTATGTGCATTTATCTATTTATCTATTTTAAACATTATATCTCCTTTATTTAACCAGGTAAAAGTCTCATAGAGATCAAAAAGACACAAAATGACCAAAAAAAGACACAAAATGACTAAAAAAAGACACAAAATGACCAAAAAAGACACAAAATGACCCAAAAAAGACACACAATAAATAAAAAAGACAAAAAAAAGACACAAAATGACTAAAAAGAGACACAAAATGACCAAAAAAGACACAAAATGACCAAAAAAAGACACACAATAAATAAAAAAGACACAAAATGACTAAAAAATGACACAAAAAAATCTATTTTCCAAGAGAGACCTTTGAACTATATGGATATGATGTAATGTGGTCTAATTCATTAATGTGTAAGTGATTTTGCAGCTTATAAAGTTAAAGCTGAGAAGTAAGAAGTATAAAGTAGCATTAAATAAAAATACTTGTTTGAGCTACATGAATCATCAGAAAGTGGAGAAGTTTCCTCTCCATGTTAATGAGCTGTTAACAAACAGAACAGAACATAAACTCCTGCCTTCATACGACCTGCAGAGATATTAACGGACACAAAACAAAACAATAAAACATAAAATAAATATTTTTGCGATTATGGAATATCACTCTAAAAATGGCAGAGAAAGTTTGAGCAGATGCAGTAAATGTATTTAGTTTAATCATAGTTTAAAAACAATATTAGCACATGATCACACACACACACACACACACATAGAGTGAATTAAGCATTCATAGATAGTGACGTTCATCACACAGAGACAGAATAAGAGATTATTCTAACATCAGTTAAAGCTGATTTCAGAAGTAATATCAGTAAGAAGTATAAAGTATTAAGTAAAAATCCTTGTTTAAGCTAGATGAATCCTCAGTAAAGTACTGGAGGTTCAGCTACTGGAGATATTGAACTATTGAACTATTATTGATCTAGTGACTGGATCCTTCTGGAGGAGACGTTTACTGAACAATCAGCTGTTTTCTCTTTTATTACAAGTTATTGATTAACTCTAAACATTCCTTCATAAACTCTAATAATAATAATAATCTCCAACACAGAGACAATGTGTGTGTAAACTTATTACAAGTTGCTGCAACATGTTGACAGCTCAGTTAGTTGCAGAAACATAAACCTTCTAACTAACTTTATATCTGAAGGCTCAGATTAGAAGAGGAGCCTCAGCTGTCAATCACCCTGTTGTTCTGAGCTCTGATTGGCCGGTTTGTGAACCAACAGAGAGGCTCCGCCCCCCGGAGCAGACGCTGTACTTTTCCACTCCAAACTGGACTTTTAGCTCCCAACTCCATCCACTCCTCCTCCTCCTCCTGCTCCTCCTACTCCTCCTCCTCCTCCTCCTCCTCCTCCTCCTCCTGCTCCTGCTCCTCCTCCTCCTGCTGCTGCTCCTCCTCCTCCTCCTCCTCCTCCTGCTGCTCCTGCTGCTCCTCCTCCTCCTACTCCTCCTCCTCTTCTTCTCCTCCTCCTGCTCCTCCTCCTCCTCCTCCTGCTCCTCCTCCTCTTCTTCTCCTCCTCCTCCTGCTGCTCCTCCTCCTCCTCCTGCTGCTGCTCCTCCTTCTCCTCCTGCTCCGTCACTTCATCTATTCATAACACACACCTCCCCCTCCCCAATCACACACACACACACACACATTCTTGTACTTCTATCTTTGTGAGGACCCTCATTATAACAGTGAATTCCCTTACAAGGTTCTAATAGTTTTTGTATTTTTTTTATCAGTTTTAGTTTTAATTTTGTTGTGATTTTTGTTTTCAAATTCAGTTATTTTTAATGAGTTTTTAGAGTGGGTTTGCTAGTTTTGGTTTAGTTTTTGTTTTTTGAAAATGCTTTAGTTATTAGTTTAGTTTTTATTAGTTTTACTGTAAGTTTTAGTTGAGGTGGGAGATTAAAAGAGGTCACAGTAAATGTTTCCTTTATTTCCTTTGTCTGATCCATCTTCATTATGTGTGAAAAAAGTTGACAAAGAGGAAAACGAAGGACATTTTCACTATAGTTTTAGTTAGTTTTGTAACCACACAATACAGTTTCAGTTAGTTATCGTTTTTTTTTACTCTCTTTATTTTTAAAATTTCCGTTAACGAAAATGTTTTATCAATTCTAGTTTTTGTTAACTCTAATAACCTTGTTCCCTAACTCTAACCCTCCACTGCAGCAGGGACGGCAGTATTTAACTGTTATTTTACAGTCCATGTACTATAATTTATGTTAACAGTGTATTATGGTATTTTGTATCACAGTATATGACGGTAGAATAACGGTGGGTGTTGTGGTTATTTTACAGGCCATTTATCGTAATTTATCAAACAGTAAAATACAGTTTAATGCTGTTAAATTACAGTTATCTATTGTTAATGGATCGATTTAACTGATAATTTACATGTGAGGGATGAATATTTAACAGTATTTTACAATCATTATAAAATACAGTAGGATACTGTTGTAAATACACCGTAAATACACAGAAATGTGTGACAGTGTGACCTTCACCATCACCACTAAATGCCCAACATTCACCATAACATAAGCCTAATGTGACCTTTGACCCTTAAAACAAAGTCTGAACTCTAAAAAAAGCCTTTAAAGAAGTGAGGACCGGCACAAATGTCCTCACTTTGAAAAAATGTCCTCACTCTGTTGGTTAAAAACGTGTTCCGGTCCTCACTATGTAGGAAGAACAAGAACACACACACACACACACACACACACACACACACACACACACACACACACACACACACTGTGAGGTAACGGAGAGTTTGTGCTGGTGTTACTCTCCGGCTGGTTCAGAGTTCTGGTGAAACAGTCGGCTCAGTGTTCCTCTGGTCTGTTTTCCTTTGATTATGAATATTATTTAGTTTTCTGAAGTCTTGCCTGTCATGTGACCTGAGAGGAAACACCAGGAACAACCGCTGCTCGTCCTTTAAGGCGTCTAAAAACATAAAACAGAGGAGATTTTCATCCTGTTGCATGTTAACCACACTGTAAAAACCAACTGACAAGAAACAAGAAATAAACAAATAGAATAAAGCAAATACATGCACAAAACAATAAATAAACAACTAGAATAAAGCAAATACATGCTGGAAACAAGAAATAAATAACTAGAATAAAGCAAATACATGCTGGAAACAAGAAATAAATAACTAGAATAAAGCAAATACATGCACAAAACAAGAAATAAACAACTAGAATAAAGCAAATACATGCACAAAACAAGAAATAAACAACTAGAATAAAGCAAATACGTGCTGGAAACAAGAAATAAACAACTAGAATAAAGCAAATACATGCTGGAAACAAGAAATAAACAACTAGAATAAAGCAAATACATGCACAAAACAAGAAATAAATAACTAGAATAAAGCAAATACATGCTGGAAACAAGTCAAATTATCTGCCAGAGCAGTAAGTTAATGTTTCTTTGTAAGAATTCTTTAAATAAGTAAAAATATCTAGAAACTGGAAAAACAATGATGTCTTAAAATAAATCCAAATATTCTTATTTTGAGCAATTGTGTCTTGAAAAGCCCGACTGTAGTAACATTAAAATAAGCAGAAATACTTGAAACGAGCACGTTTTAGTGATAGAAAATGCTTTTGAAATATCATTTAAACTCCATGCAACTAAAACTCTCAACTGGAGCCAATATTTGAGGTAAAAACTCACCATATTCAACAGTTGAAGAGATTGAAAAGCATGAAAAAGATCACAATGTCAATCCTAAAAACAAGTCTTTACACAATAAGATCATTAAATAAGCACATAATAATAATACTAATAATTAAATCAGCACGTAAAGCTATGGTCAGTAGGTAAATTATACTCAGAACAAGATAATTCAGATACTATTGGTAGATAGAAGAAGAAAATACTTCAACTATTTTCTCATTATTTTGACAATTTTCTTGTTATTTTTACTTTTTTAAATTTAGACTTTTTTCTCTTTTAATTTAGACTTTTTCTCGTGATTTCGACTTCTTTCTTGTTATTTTCACTTTTTTCGTGACTTCGACTTTTTTTTCACATTTTGACCTTTTTTCATGATTTCCTCTTTTTTTTTCATTTTGACTTTTTTCTTGTGACTTCGACATTATTTTGACTATTTTCTCGTTAAATCATCTTATTGTGTAAAGACTTGTTTTTAGGATTGACATTGTGAGCTTTTTAATGCTTTTCAATCTCTTCAACTGTTGAATATGGTGAGTTTTTACCTCAAATATTGGCTCCAGTTGAGAGTTTTAGTTGCATGGAGTTTAAATGATATTTCAAAAGCATTTTCTATCACCTAAACGTGCTCGTTTCAAGTATTTCTGCTTATTTTAATGTTACTACAGTCGGGCTTTTCAAGACACAATTACTCAAAATAAGAATATTTGGATTTATTTTAAGACATCATTGTTTTTCCAGTTTCTAGATATTTTTACTTATTTAAAGAATTCTTACAAAGAAACATTTACTTACTGCACTGGCAGATAATTTGACTTGTTTCCAGCATGTATTTGAAAAAAAAAACAGGTTAAAATGCCTGAAGATGATTTACAGTCTGACCTACAATTCTACTCTTATGTAAGAGTGGAGGAGCTTGTCAGGTCTAGAAGAACCAGCTGGAGGCCTGAAGCAGACCAGCCTGAGGCCTCAAAGCCCATATGGCTCCACAAATATCTGGGAGATGAGAAGAATGGATTAAAAAGTAGAAGCAGAAATGTAGAAACTGGAGAGAAAAGTTACAATTTCACCCAAACTTAAAGAACTGAACACAGAAACAAAGATAGAATGAGTCCACAGAAATATAGATATGGAAAAATATATTAGACCTCCTTGTTTTCTTCAGTTTCTTGTTCATTTTAATGTCTGGTTCAACTAAAGGTTCATTTGTTTGGACAAATATAATGATAACAACAACAATATCTGATAAGAGTTTAATTTAAGAGCTGATATCTAGACATTTAACATGGTTTATTCATCATAACCAAAATCATTATGAATAAAACCATGTTAAATGTGCATATATATATATATATATATATATATATATATATATATATATATATATAATTTTGTGTCTTTTTTGTAATTTTGAGTCTTTTTTTGGTAATTTTGTGTCTTTTTTAAATAATTTGGTGTCTTTTTTTTGTAATTTTGTGTCTTTTTAAAAAATAATTTTGTGTCTTTTTTGTTATTCTGTGTATTTTTTTAAATAATTTTGTGTCTTTTTTGATAATTTTGTGTCTTTTTTAAATAATTTTGTGTCTTTTTTAATAATTTTGTGTCTTTTTTTGGTCATTTTGTTTCTTCTTTAAGTAATTTAGGGTTTTTTTCTTCTAATAATTATATATATATATATATATATATATAAGAATTATTTTATATTTAAGAAACATAATACAGAGAGAAGTTGGCTACAAGAGCATTTTTCCAACTATGTAATATTTAACACATGCTATAAAACATTCTTTCATTCTTTCTCTATGGAAAAATGAAACAAAATTTACCTTATAAATATCATAAAATCTAGCATTTCGAGGACAATACAAATTGCATTGACATATAATTATAATTAATCTGCAGTACAATAATAATAATAATAATAATACATTTTATTTATAATGCACTTTACATTACAGGAAATCTCAAAGTGCTACAGGTTAAAAGCATAACATTCTAATTATAAAAAGGATTAAAAAACCCCAGCTAAAAACAGAAAACATACATACATCATGTAAAAACCATCTGGATGGAGGAACCAAAGGTTTTGCTAAAAAGGAATGTTTTAGTCCTTTTTTAAAAGTCTCTATGGACTGTGTATATATGTTGATGCACTCTTTTTAAACACATTTCCTGAAACAAAGGAGCTTTCAGGAGCTCAGAAACGTTCTGTCTGTCTGGTTGTTGCAGCTGTGGATGGTTTAATACATCATATATCATATAACTAGTGACAGGAACTCAAACAGTTAATGTTAATAAGAGACGTGTCCCAGTGGAGACGGAGGGTAAACAGACGTAGTGACATCATCAGGCCCAGCCTCCTCCGGCTGACCTTTGACCTGTGGATCAGCTGATCCATGCTGAGGTCGTGTTAACACCAACACACGGTCACACCAACCTGCAGTGTGTGTGTTGCTTTTCTTTTATCTTTTCAAAAAGTGTCGACCAAACACTAGATCTGTCTCTAGAGCAGGGGTCTCAACCTGAAATTACCTGGAGGCAGAATCAAAGTGAATAAAAAGAGACACAAAATGACTAAAAAAACTAAATTACTTTAAAAAAGACACAGAATGATCAAAAAAAGACACAAAGTTACATAAAAAGACACAAAATGACTAAAAAAAGACACAAAATGACCAAAAATAGACACAAAATGACCAAAAAAAGACACAAAATTACTAAAAAAAGACACAAAATTACTAAAATAAGACACAAAATGACACAAAAAAACTAAATTACTTTAAAAAAGACACAGAATGATCAAAAAAAGACACAAAGTTACATAAAAAGACACAAAATGACAAAAAAAAGACACAAAATGACAAAAAAAAGACACAAAATTACTAAAATAAGACACAAAATGACCAAAAATAGACACAAAATGACCAAAAAAAGGCACAAAATTACAAAAAAAAAAGACACAAAATGACCTAAAAAAACACAGAATTACCAAAAAAAGACACAAAGTGGCAGGAAAAAAAACTAAATTACTTAAAGAAGAAACAAAATGACCAAAAAAGACACAAAATTATTTACAAAAGACACAAAATTACCAAAAAAGACACAAAATTACCAAAACAGTAATTAAAGGGACCTTCCACACACAACACAGTAAAGTGCCATTCATATAAAACTCACATTAAACTTTCATATCAAGGTGGGGGCCACAAAATATCATCACGAGGGCCACAATTGGCCCGCGGGCCGCCAGTTTGAGCCCCCTGCTCTGGGGAGGCTCCTGTTTCCTCTTTTCATTTTATTTGTTCAGCAGCAGCTTCTGCATTAAAGTCTGACTGAGCTGTTGTGCAATATCGCCTCTGATTGGTCAGCTGACACACACACACACACACACACACACACCACACACACACACACACACACACACACACACACACACACACACACACACACCATGGCAGTAAGGGGTGTGTCAGATTACAGAGAGCAGATCAGTCCTCTACAAACACTTCTTCAGCTAACTACGCTAATGCTAATCTCTGCACACTCAAACATGTGTACATGTCTATCTATACTTATGAGGACCGGGCTGACGTTTCCAAACCAAAGTCTAAACTCCAGAACAGTTTTTTGACAGCGACAGAAAAGATTCACTTCCCTCAAAACACTCACTTTCCTTGCTTTGAAAATGTCCTCACAAAGATGTTTACAACAGCACACACACACACACACACACACACACACACTGAGCAGTGTGTGTTGCTGTTGAAGGGGCAGCCGTCCAACAACAAGTACAGACAGAGTTACAGAATGAACGACGGTTAGAGAAATCAATGACACACCCACACACACACACACACACACACACACACACACACGCACACACACACACACACACACACACACAGCAGTAACCTTTACCAGTCTGACTCCATGTTTTGTGTTTGGAGAAAGTTAAATATTTGTGTGAATAAGGAAACTTTTCTCCAGGGGTCGTTACGGTGGCCCCGGAGTTCAAATCACAACAACAAATCAGAAAACACAACAACAAATCAAAAAACACAACAACAAATCAAAAAACACAACAACAAATCAAAAAACACAACAACCAATTTAGAAAACACAACAACAAATCAAAAAACACAACAACAAATCAGAAAACACAACAACAAATCAAAAAACACAACAACAAATCAAAAAACACAACAACCAATTTAGAAAACACAACAACAAATTAAGAAACACAACAACATTAACCAAACAGTAAATGGTATCTACGGTGAGATGAATCATTGCTGGTTGGACTGGTGGTCCGTCCTCCTTTGAACTGGAAGGACATGGATTACCTGTTGTTGTTGTTTTTGGCTTACCTGTTTCTAAATATGAGCGCTGATAGTGGTAGTGTTGCTGTTAGAGAATATTTTGATGCAGGACATGGATATGACGTGATATTGGAAATGTTGTTGTGTTTTTTTGTGTGTTTTATGTGTGTTTTTTGTATTTTTTGTGTGTTTTTTTGTGTTCAAAATGTTGATCCAGTAAGTCAAAATGAAAAAATAATCAGGTCATATAAGTCATGTCATGGTTTATATACAGGCAGAATGAAAAGGAGTGCAAAACCGACAAAATAGCCCCAAACTCCAAAGGGTTAATTAATTTGAATTATTATAATATAGATGTTTTTCTTATAGGTACTAGTTCAAAAGGAACAAGAGAAGTGTTTCATGCAATTGCAAATTATTATAACGTAGTAACATCTTAGTGGTTTATTATACTACATTACTGAATGCAACAGTAACTAAACCCAGTCAAAAATATTTAAAAAGAAGCTAAACTATTCCTGCTAATTAGCCTAGCTAAGCAGAGAATTTAACATAACGACCCTCTTATTCTCTGACTAATGACATTCATGTGATTTGATGTGGTTCAGCGACCTAAAAAACACATATTTAAATGTATTAAACCGTTCATTAATTAATTATATTGATTTGAATTATTATAATATATTCATATATATATAATATTTAATACATAATATATTTCCTTATAGTTCAAAATAAGAAAGCTGACAGAACAAGAACATTTTTAGTTTGTAAAGACTGATTTTTCCTCTCACATAGGCCTAAACTACAAGTGTTTCATGCAATTGCAAAAATATTATGATGTAGTAACATGATTTTCCTTTTTATTTGCAGAGATTTTTCTAATTTTGCAGTGTGCATTCAGCATTTTAATGCAATCTTTTATGTTTACCGTTTTTTTGTGGGGTTTTTTTTGTAATTTCTGTGTTTTCATCTGTGTTCTTTGTCATTTTTGTGTGTTTTATGTGTGTGTTTTTGTAAAAAAAGTGTTTTTGGTGTGTTTTTCTGTGTGTTTTTTGTATTTTTTTGTGTGTTTTTATGTGTTTTATGTGTGTGTTTTTGTAAAAAAATGTTTTTGGTGTGTTTTTCTGTGTGTTTTTTGTAATTTTTTGTGTGTTTTTTTGTGTTTTTATATGTGTTTTGTGTGTGTTGTATGTTTACCGTTTTTTTGTGAGGTTTTTTTTGTAATTTCTGTGTTTTTATCTGTGTTCTTTGTAATTTTTGTGTGTTTTCATGTGTTTTTTGTGTGTGTTTTTGTAAAAAAAGGAAAAAAAAGAAAGAGAAGACATATTTTTCCTCTATATCCTGTCTGGACGGAGCTCTAACCCTCTCAGATTATCTCTCGTCTCGTCTCTTTCCAGCCTGGAAACTTGACCACATGTTGCTTTCTGCCTCTGAAGAACAAACAGAGAGAGTGAGGAACATCCAGGTTGTGTCTGCTGCTCACTCTTTGACCCGTTACCATTATTAGTTTATGACACACCAACACAAAGAGGCTTATTCCTCAGTGGGTGTGACCCGCCCACTCTGCTTTATGTAATCCACCTCAGCTGCTGCTCCTGCAGGAGCACACTGTTTCTCTGCTCCTGCTGCCTCAAAACTCTCAGTAGACCTCGAACAATGTCTCTTCATTATAGTCACCACACTGTTAAACATGTCTGCAGGTTTCAGGGTGAAAAACTGTTAAACTATGACAGTAAAAGACGTAAAATGATAAATGAGTTAATTCAGTTTCAGTAACAATGAAACACTGTAAATGTTTATATCAGACAAAAAATATACTGCAATATATATATATATATATATATATATATATATAGGCCTATATGCAAGCATCACTGTAATTTTTGCATTTATTTTTTGTAAAAATACTTTTTCTCACTGTTAAATGTACTAAACACCATATCTCTAACAGAAATATACTGTAATATTTAATGATAAATCTTTAATTTATGCAGCATTTATAAAGTATTTTCTTGTCAATTATGTAGCAGAACAGCGTTTCTTTTGATGGAAAAACTTTTTATTTATACAGTAAAATATGGAATAAAATGGGAATCTTAAACGTGAAATCAACAGTGCTAATATCATTTTGGCTGAATGCTTATTTCTGCACTTTATTATGTATCTTCAATGTTATAATTCTTTAATAAGCTTGTCTTTCTTTTCTTCTGCTCTAGTAATTTGTTACAGAGTGTGCACTGTAAAAAAACATCTGTATAATTAACAGTAAAATACCAGCAGCCGTGGTTGTAAAAAATACAGTGTGTAAATAGCAGCAAAAACTGTAATTTTGACTGAAAAGTCCCTATAATTTTAGCGTTATTGCATCCTTGTGTGGTATGTCTCCAATAATTTTACATGAAAAATTTATATTTTTACACTAAAACTCTGTGTCTGCTACAGTTTTTCCAAAAGTTTGGTTCTATTTCTTGATTTACGGTAATTAAAAATGTTTGTAACAGAGAGAGAGAGAGAGAGAGTGTGTGTGTGTGTGTGTGTGTGTGTGTGTGTGTGTCGGTGACACACTGACCCTTATAATTTTAACATTTCATTAAAAAAACTCAGTCACACGTGTTTCCACAAAGACAATCAATCAGCTCGTTTTTACATCAATGAGATATTTATTTGATTTTTTTGCTTTTTTTCCTGCACAGTAAAAGGCTTTTTTATTTGTTTATATAACGACAGTCTGCATCAGCCAATCACCCGCAGCCTGATCCAGCCAGCTCGATGCTGATTGGCTGGCCGGGGCTCACTCCCACCACCCAACCCACCTCCCTTTGTGTGCAACAACAACAAGAGAATGAAAGGCAGCACTTTACAGACACGTCGGACACAAGCAGACATGTAGAACACCGTCTGAGTCACCACAGTTACTCTGTACCTTCTCTTTAACCTCCAACACAGCAGCAGGGTGAGATGATTCCACACAGACTGGACCAGGATGAACAACATGACACTTGATGTATAAAGTCTTCTTAAAAAGTTGATGTCAGCAGTAATAAACATGTAGAATCATCTCACCCTGCAGGCTGCAGAGTGAACATTTAAGGCTAAATGACTCGATAAAGATGCAGATTTCTGTTAGAACGTCTGAGCACATGAAGCAGAACAAACAGACCTGACCCCGCTGGTTCAGCTGGAGGATCTGAGTCTCTCTGCTGCTGCTGAGGAACAAAATGGCTCCTGAAAGTTTCCCCTCAGGGCGTCAGGATGCCACAGAACTCCACAAAGTCCCTCTGCATGAAGTTCTGGCTCTGGATCAGGTCGTCCTCCGACGGGAAGTACTGCATGCTGTCCTCCTGCAGACGCAGACTGTCCTGCAGACGCAGACCGTCCTCCTGCAGCTGCAGGGCGTCCTGGTGCAGCAGCAGTACTGGTCCTGGTGGTCCTGGTGGCGTGGAGCCCCCGTGGTGGTGGTGGTGGTGGTGGTGGTGGTGGGGGGGGCTGGGGCTGTCCAGCAGGGCCCCTCTGGCGTTCTCCAGGACTCCGAGGTACGAGTCCATGTCGGTGAGCTCCAGGTCGCTGTCGGAGCTGCTGCCGCTGTCGCTGCCCACCGAGTCGGAGCGCAGGTGCAGCAGCTGGTACTTCTCGTGCATCAGGAACTGGTTGGTGTTCTTGGGGGCCCGCATGCCCCTCGCCCTGTTGCCTTTCACGTTGACGGGGCGGAGGGAGACCCCCGGCCTGGGGGCCTGAGGATGGTGGTGGTGGTGGCTGTTCCGCCCCCGGGGCCACCCTCCCCCCCCTGCCCGCCGCCCCCTGCAGCTCTTGGACCAGCCGTGCTTCCTGCGGCTGGCAGCCTCCCTCTGCAGACCCTCTCCTCCTTCTCCTCCCTCTCCTCCCTCTCTCCTCTCCTGCTCCTGCTGCTCCTGCTGCTCCTGCTGGCTGCAGCTCCTCCTGCACATCATCTCTGACAGCATTAGTTTGTGTGTTGCTGCTGCTTCACATCGCTGCTTCACCACAAAGAGAAGCTGTTTGTTCCTCTCTTCCTCCTCCTCTTCCTCCTCTCGTCTACCTCTTCACTATCCGTAAGCTTTTCTTCTTGACCTCTGGCTTTGGCTGATGCATCGCCTGCTCTTCGTCTCCTTGCAGCAGCAGCTTGCCTGCTCGGCTGTTCTCCCTGTCACGCCCTCCTCTTCCTCACTGATCTCTCTCCTCTTCTTCACCGTTTCTCTGCAGCGTCTCTCAGCTCTGACTAGTCAGCTGGACTGAGCTGCTGAAGGGGCTTTTTAAAGCGTCTTCTGTCTGATTTTAAAGCTGTTTTTCTGTGTTTCAGGGCAGTGAGTGTGGTGTTCTCAGCTGTGATCAGCTCTGACTGAAGCTCTGCCTCCTCTCAGAGCTGATAAAGAGCTGGGAGGATCCATCCAGGGCTCCAGCACCAGGAGGGGGCGGGGTTAGCAGGGTCCTCCACTACCGATCAACAGCATTATCACATGATATATTCCTATAAAACACCCTTCTAAGCCCGTCCCTGTGGTATAATAACCATGTGTTGGCCTGTAGAGGCGTGCTGTAGCGTCCTGAGGCTGTGCCCAGCGTCCAGCGCCCCCCCCCCCCCCTGCAGCACAATGGTTCAGTCCGCTTCAGTTTTAGCAGCTGAAACCTGATCCACAGCTGCTGCTGGAGCTGCCGTCAGCCTCCACAACACAAACACTGGAGCAACAACAGGACACTGGTAGTTACTGTAATACCCCCAACACTGCTCTGGTAGTGGCTCAAACACAGGCAGGAACCCAACAGAACCCCACAGAACCCAACAGAACCCAACAGAACCCAACACACACACACACTGACAACACTGTTACAGTCACAGTGGTGAACTAGTTTCTAATTAACTCTCTGTAGTTTAGTTCTGTTTCCTCCATGTCTGACTCCTTCCATCCTGCCTGTATTCACCACTAAAACATGTTTAAATACCATGTTGGGAGATTTTTCACCTATATGACCTGATAATAATTATAATAGATTTTTTATTCTGACTTACTGGATCAACATTTAGAACCAAAAAGAAACAAAGAAAAACCAACATAAATGTGATCTTGTGATTGTGTGTGATCCTGTCATCAACTCTGGTTTTATTCTAGTGGGACTCTGTTTGATTTGGCTCTTTGTGTTTAGAGGAACAATTTGGGTCATTTTGTGTCTTTTTTTTTGTTATTTTGTGTCTTTTTTGGTCATTTTGTGTCTTTTGTTGTGTATTTTTTAGTTATTTTGTGTCTTTTGTTGTGTATTTTTTAGTCATGTTGTGTCTTTTGTTGTGTCTTTTTTTAGTTATATTGTGTCTTTTTTAGTTATTTTGTGTATTTTTTTTGTAATTTTGTGTCTTTTTTGGTCATTTTGTGTATTTTTTTTAGTATTTTTGTGTCTTTTTTAGTCATTTTGTGTCTTTATTTTGGTCATTTTGTGTCTTTTTTTATTTTTATTTTTTTAAATCAGCCACAAAAAAGGTTCCCTTCATAAAAGAAAACCCTCAGATTTACAGCCATTGTACCAACGTGGCTGCAGGGTTGACAGTCAGTCAGTCAGTCAGTCAGTCAAACAGTCAGTCAGTCAGACAGACAGTCGCTCTGCTACCGAGTCAAAAATGTAAACAGATCCTGTTTGCATGAACATCAGATGTGATCAGTGATTGATGGTGTTCCATCAGCTGCTCCTTTGTGATTTCAGTGTAAAGTAATAATAATAATAATAATGAATAAAATGTCAACAGCTGCTGTGTGGATGTGATGAGATCAGGTCCAGGCGCTGGTGTCCCCCTCACCATCAACTGGAATATCTGTATGGTCCCTTAACTTTGCCTACAGCGCCATCACCAGGTCACATGTCATATGACACTTTGGTCTACGAGCAAATTCCTGCAAAGCTGATGGCATCAACCTCGTCTGAACACGATGTACACGGGGACGAGATGGTAAACAATGGACAATACAGCTACTAGCAACCAGCCACAAAGAGCTG
Organism: Centropristis striata; assembly: GCF_030273125.1. NCBI lineage: Eukaryota > Metazoa > Chordata > Actinopteri > Perciformes > Serranidae > Centropristis > Centropristis striata. The sequence goes on along the minus strand of NC_081519.1, from coordinate 44,454,478 downwards.
GGGCTCGGATTTATTTCTGTCTTGTGTGTTTAGCGTAGCAATTTTGGTCATTTTGTGTCTTTTGTTGTGTCTTTTTTGGTCATTTTGTGTCCTTTTTTAGTCATTTTGTTTCTTTTTGTGTCCTTTTTTAGTCATTTTGTGTCTTTTTTTTGCTAATTTTGTTTCTTTTTTAGTCATTTTGTGTCTTTTTTTAGTCATTTTGTGTCCATTTTTAGTCATTTTGTTTCTTTTTGTGTCCTTTTTTTGTCATTTTGTGTCTTTTTTTTGCTAATTTTGTTTCTTTTTTAGCCATTTTGTGTCTTTTCTGGGTCATTTTGTGTCTTTTTTTGTCATTTTGTGTCCATTTTTAGTCATTTTGTTTCTTTTTGTGTCCTTTTTTAGTCATTTTGTGTCTTTTTTTGGTAATTTTGTATCTTTTTTAGTCATTTTGTGTCTTTTTTTTGTCATTTTGTGTCCTTTTTTAGTCATTTTGTGTCTTTTTTTGGTCATTTTGTGTCTTTTTTTAGTCCTTTAGTCCAACATAAAATGTGATTTTGAATCTTTTTTTTCTTTCAAAACACTATCATGCTCAATAAAGAATTTTAAATGTGTCAAATGTGACCAAAGGAGTCAAATCTACCATATAAGAGGGTTCCATCCAGTTCTATCATTTGATACTAAATCTATTTGAGCTTGTCTCCAGTTTTACTTGGTATATCATCATCAAACTGAAACTGGCCTCATGGAGTTTACAGCCAGAACTTTAGAGGGTTTAATATAAATGAGCAATAAAACATGAACTCTGTCTTCAGTGACAGTTAAATGACAGGATTTCCTCCTCAGGAGATCTTTAAAAGCAGCTTCCTGCCGCTGCTAGAAGCAGAACTACGCCTGTTGCTACAATTCTGTTCAGTTGAGCTGAATGTAGGTCAATACAACACAACAAAGCAGGATCTGACGATGACATAACGTACAGTAGCTGCTGCAGCAGTGACTCCCAGTGGCTGAGATTCATATCACAGCAGAGGAAGTCTTTGTTTACTTTGACCCAGCAAATGTGTTGGACAGACTAGAAGAGACCTAGAACTATAAAGTCTGATATTAATCAATTAATTTAAAGCTTCAATCCAGACTGTGGTGATAGAGACATGTGCTTGTTTTTCTGAATAAGGCTCATTATGTTTTAATATTGTCTTATATTGCACTTGTTTTATTGTAAATGGTAATTTTTTGACACAGTGCAGTACAATATACAATTTTTTATTTTACGCCCCATTTAGTTTTACTGTAATTTCTGCAATAATTTTTTTTACAGTGTGTGTCACTCTAGACAGTCCAGGGAGAGACTGTGAGTTTAAAATGGGAAATGGACTTTGATGTGTTTGATTCTTGTTCCTGAATTATCTGCAGAACAAACGCATGCTGATGATGTCATCAGGCAGCAATGAGCTAATGCAGAGGTGTCAAACTCTGGCCCGTGGGCCAAATTTGGCCCGCAGTATAATTATATTTGGCCCGCGAGGAAATACCAAAATATAATACTACAAATCCCAGAATGCTCTGCTGGTGTTCTGGCTTGAACACAGTAGATCAGTGTGGAGCAAACTGAGCAACAATTAAAGTGTCTTTATGCACTTTTTCTTGCTAGTCCAAGGCTTGAATGGCTGCACATTCATTGAAGGATATTATTATTAGTCATTTGGTTTATTATTGTTATTTTATTCTCACATTTATTTTTAGCCTGTGGAAAAAGATTACTGTTAAATTTAAATTTAAAGAAGGCCGCATATAAAATAAAGGGACATGCGATTTTTTATTTGAATTTTATTTAAGAAATGAATGCCGTTGATGTGTTTGTTTGTTTTATTTGATATTCGATTTTGCATGTTTGCAATATTAAGTTATATCAAGCTTTGCTTGTTCCATTTCGTCTGAACTTGTTTAGGTCAATTTTTTCAATAAATATCAATGTTGGCCCGCGACTTTGTCCAAGTTTTACATTTTGGCCCACTGTGTATTTGAGTTTGACACTCCTGCTCTAATGACACACACAGTCAATTATGTTCTGACTGTTTAGTCCATTTAGATACAGGAAGCCATTGTCACCGTCCTCGTGTTTGGAATTAAGGATGCCTCTTTTATGAATAAATGATACCTTGCACACACACACACACACACACACACACACACACACACACACACACACACACAGAGACACAAACACACACACACACACACACATATATTTATGGGTGACAAAAAAGGGGTGGCTTCATCCACCTACATTGTATTTAAGTGGACATACATATAATTACTTCATTCTAAAAAAATGTTTGGAGTATTTATACATTTACACATTTCATCAATATTGAGCAGAACATGTTCTAAATACAACCATTTTTTTCTCAATTTTTGACAAGTTATGTCAAATTCGTTACATACCATAGTGTTGCAATGTAAACATGGATTGTATTTTTTCCTCATTTTAGTTCACATCTATTTCCCTGTATATAATTAGATTTTTTTGGGGAAAATAACTGGTTACACCAACTGACACTGGGTTAGATCACCTCATTGACCCATATGTTGCATGTCGAACGCTTAAAATAATAAATTAACTCTTAAAACCAGATAAAGTAAAGCTGCCAGCAGTGATGAACTGGCCCGAGCAGAGTGACCTGATGATTATTTGGTTCTTACCAAGATACATTTAGAGAAATTTGGTCTTTTTGTGTCGGTTTTGCGTCTTTTTTGTTCTTTTTGTTTCTTTTTGTGGTGATTTTAGGTCTTTTTGTGTATTTACTAGATCATTTTCTGTCTTTTTACATCTTCTTTTGGTCACAAAATGACCAAAAAAGACATAAAAAATGTTCAAAAGAGATAAATTAAAGCTTGAAGCAGCGATGAACTGGCCCGAGCAGAGTGACCTCTGAAAAACAACAAAAAACTTTAGATTTAGAAGAGTTAGATCATTGATCATTGATTTAGTCTTTGTCCCAGATATATTTAGAGGTCAGTAAGTGACACCAACCCCTCCTCATACAGGTGTGTCAGTCTGTTACCTGTTTCTACTGCTGTCACTGCTGCTGCTGAGCTGCTATTAATAAAAACAAAATCATAATGGTGGCGATAGATATGTGAAAGATGAGACATGTTCCTATTATCGGACAGAGATCGTACTATGAGGGTGAATTTCACTCATTTTCCTTTTTCTATTCCTTTTATTTGACCTTTTATTATAAGGGTAGTCTAGTTGTCGTGTCTGGCTGCTTACATAATGTTCATATGTTGATAAACGTGGATCATAAAACAGGTTTTTCCTGAGATCTGCAGCAGACTCAAACCCGCCTGTTGATAAAGTTTTTAGGTTTTGAATGAGTCAGCTGCTCCGCTCCGCATCACAACAAACATGGCGTCCGGAGGCGGCTAGCCGACAGGAAGGAGACGCTGTAAAATCATCCAAAAACACGTTTTAACTGACAGTTTTATCACTTAATAACAAGATTACATTCTCTTCTGCTCCGTCTCGGTGTCGGGATGGAGTCCGCCCCGTTTCCAGAGGAGGTTTCGGAGAGGAAAGTGTGTGTTGTCGGCTCGGAGCTGGTGGAAAACTACACGGTTAGCAACCCTTAGCTTAGCCTGTTAGCCTAGCCGGTTAGCCTAGCCGGTTAGTCTAGCCTTTTTAGCTCTTAGCTTGTTAGCATGTAGCTACCGTTAGCTTCAGCTCTGTGGCAGTGACAGCCAGTTAATACATTACTTATCAGTGAAAGCATAAACTGTTCATTTATTTAGATTTTATTCTACCATATCCTGTTTGTCGTTATCTTCTTGAGGTTTGGGCTAAAAAGAAAGACATAACTGACAAGCTAACTGCTAGCCGCCATGCTAACTGAGCTGTCAGTTTGTTTCCAAAGGTTTCAGACCTCAGATATCTATAAGAAAGGTGCTGATATATATATATATATATATATATATATATATATATATATATATATATTTATAAGCGGTTTAACATGGTTTTCTTCATAATGTATTAGACCTCCTTGTTTTCTTCAGTTTCTTGTTCATTTTAATGTCTGGTTCAACTAAAGGTTCATTAGTTTAGACAAATATAATGATAACAACAAAAAAAGCTCGTGAAAATGATAAAAAATGACAAAAATAGATGTAATTATGACTAAAAAGACACAAAATGACCAACAATAGATGCAAAATATACTAAAAAAAGACACAAAATGACCGAAAATAGATGTAAAAATTAAAAAAAAAAAAATACAAAATTACAAAAAATAGATGTAAAAATGACCAAAAATAGACACAAAATGACCAAAAATAGATGCAAAAAATACTAAGACACAAAATGACAAAAAAATAGACGTAAAAATGACCAAAAATAGACACAAAATTACCAAAAGTAGATGTAAAAATTACTTAAAAGACACAAAATGACAAAAAATAGATGAAAAAATGACAAAAAAGACACCAAGTTATGTTGATAATAACCAAAATCATGATCAATAAACCATGTTAAATGTCCAGATATCAGCTCTTAAATTAAACTCTTATCAGATATTTTTGTTGTTATCATTATATTTGTCCAAACAAATGAACCTTTAGTTGAACCAGACATTAAAATGAACAAGAAACTGAAGAAAACAAGGAGGTCTAATCATTTATTCCATGACTGTATGTGTCACTGACCAGCTATTAATGAGCAACAACTAACATTGTAAATTATTTTTTATCTTTGCATCTGTGCAGGTTGTACATATCGTATGTTAATATTTTTTTAATAACTTATGTGTTATATATAAATAAATATATATATAATATATTCATATTTTCCACCCCTCTTTCATGGATGTATGAAGTCTGTAACCTCAGTCTGTCGCTGTCACTGACCAGCTGTTAATAATCAAAATCAGAATGGTTGAGATGAATATTCTCAGACTAAAATCACAGAATGAGGGTTCATTTAGGTAGATACAGGACCACAACATTGGTGTAATTTACGGGTGATCCCTGTGTTATTAGGACCTCATGTTCCTGATTTAAACTCACATTGTAAGAGATTATTAGGACTATCTTTGCAGGAAGCAGCATTTTATTCATTCAGGTTGTAAACTCTGAGTGTGCTGCTGTTTCAGGTCTATATCATCGAGGTGTTGGATGGAGAACACCGATGGACCGTGAAGCACCGATACAGTGACTTCCACGACCTCCATGAAAAGGTAAAAAACCCCAAATTATCTGCTTAGTATGATACACCGGATCAGTCTGTCCAATAGAGCTGCAACAATTATTCAATGAATGGAACAATAATCGTTTATTCAAATAATCGTCAATTATTTTGATAATCCAGTAATTGGTTTGAGCAATATGAATTTTTCCAAACCACAAGATGACGTCCTCAAATCTCTTGTTTTGTCCACAAACCAAAGAGATATTCAGTTTATTGTCATAAAGGAACAAAGAAACCAGAAATATTCACATTGAAGAAGCTGAAATCAGAGAATTTGGACTTATTGTCTTTAAAAAACTGCTCAAACCAATTATTGGATTATCAGAATAGTTGACGATTAATTTCATAATCGATAATTGTTCGATTAATCGAATAATTGTTGCAGCTCTAAACTAATATAAACATATCCACTTGTCTATGTGATATTATGGTTATTATTATTATTATTATTATTATTATTATACATATTCTAATTATACTTGTGCTGTTCAAAAACAACAAATAAAGGAACCACACAGCTGACTCCACATTATTGCCTGCAGGTCTATTATTGGAACAGAGATTAATTATCAGATATTTAACATTCCCTCTCATTGATCACTATTGATGCACTATATCTGTTTTTTGCCCATAAATGTTGACTAAGCATTGATCGATCAATCTGCTATATGAAAATCTGAAAAAACTGCAGGAGACTCTGGATTAAAACCTGCAGCAGAACATAAACCAGGAGCTTCCGCTGAGGAAGGAAATCTCTATTTCTAACTTTCTGTCCTCTCCTGCTGTGTTTCCTCCAGCTGGCGGCTGAGAAGAAGGTGGACCGGCGGCTGCTTCCTCCTAAGAAGATGTTGGGGAAGAACTCCAGGAGTCTGGTGGAGCGGCGGCAGAAGGAGCTGGAGCTCTACCTGCAGACGCTGCTGCAGCAGTTCCCCCAGGCCACGCCCTCTTCCCTGGCCTGCTTCCTGCACTTCCAGCTCTACGTCAGTTCACCTGAGACGCCTACAGGCTCACAGCTCTGCACATAATAATAATAATAATAGCTTTATTCATATAGCATCTTTCAAAAAAAAGTTACAAGGTGCTGGACAACAGAAATAAAACATATCTAATACAATTAACTGACAGCAACAAAATAAAACCACAAGAAGAAATGGACTTAAAAATTTTAAATTTTAAATCACCAATCACAACAAGGTGATCATACAACGATAATAAAAGGACATTAAGAGATAAAAGTGAGTCTTTAGAAGAGATTTAAAAGAAGACACTGAGTTTACCACATCAAATCAAAAATCAAATCAAATCAAAATGACTTTTTTTTTATCGCTGAGGGGAAATTCAGCTAGTCTGGTAGAATCTCTGTTAGAATGAGACAGCTGGAGGAGAGAATAATAATAATGATAATAATAATAATAATAATAGGAGTGAACGATCTTTTGAATCTCTCCGTTGCAGGACGGAGGAATGGCGTCTTTTTAACAACGCACCTTCACTCGTCAACATGAGGAGAAACAAGTCGAAGTCACGAGAAATAATTCAAAAAGAAAAAAAAAAAGTGAAAATCACAAAAAAAATCAAAATAACAAGAAAAAAAGTCAAAATAATGACAAAAAGTTGAAACCACGAGAAAGAATTGAAAATGAAAAAAAAAAGTCAAAATTACAAAAAAAGTCAAAATAACAAGAAAAAAGTCAAAATAACAAGAAAATAGTCAAAATAACAAGAAAAAAGTCAAAATAACAAGAAAAAAGTCAAAATAACAAGAAAAAAAAGTCAAAATAACAAGAAAAAAAGTCAAAATAATGACAAAAAAGTTGAAGCCACGAGAAAGAATTGAAAATTAGAAAAAAAGTCAAAATCACAAAAAAAGTCAAAATAGCAAGAAAAAAGTTGAACTCAAGAGAAAACAGTCAAAATGAGAAGAAAAAAGTCAAAATAACAAGAAAGAAGTCGAAGTCAGGCAAAAAACTCTACTTCAGTCCAAAACGAAGGACATTTTCACTATAATTTTAGTTAGTTTTAAAAACTCTTGTTTTTATTTCTATTTCAGTTAACGAAAATGTTTTTTTTCAATTCTAGTTTTGGTTATTTAATGAGTTTTTGTTAACTATAATAACCTTGGTCTGGTCACTAAAACAGGTCAAAATGTGTTTTTTGTCTTCTGGTTGTCAACATGGTGGTCATGTCAAGACCTGCTGATGGGCAGAAAAGGGCTCGGTGTGTTAAAGGATGACATGTAATGAGAGATCAATAATCTGTGTGTAAATGTTGATTAGTGAGGCTGATGAGCTGCAGGCAGCAGTTTAAAGCTGACTGATCATGTGATGATGTCATCATGTGATGATGTCATCATGTGATGATGTCAGTAGAACAGCAGAGCAGCGTCCTCGGGACTCTGATTAATTAATAATACTAATTACTATACACACTATTTGTTCAATATATAAAAATGGACGTGATAGTTTTTTTCTGGACTCAATATATTGTCGTTTAAATGCGTGACTTTTTGTGTGTAAAGTAAAGCTGCAAATGTTTGACAGGCAGCAGGAATTCCAGCTGCAAAAAAGACACAAAAAGACCAAAAAAAGGACCAAAAAGACGTAAAATCACAAAAAAAGAAACAAAAGACAAAAAAAAACACACACAAAAATACACACACAAGAGACGTAAAATCACCCAAAAAAAAGACACAAAAAGTTTTTTTATCTTGGTAAGAACCAAATAATCATCAGGTCACTCTGCTCGGGCCAGTTCATCACTGCTGGCAGCTTTACTTTATCTGGTTTTAAGAGTTAATTTCTTATTTTAAGTGTTCAACATGCTTATTTCTAGATTTAATAATCTGAATTTAATAAATCTTGTCAAGGTAAATTATCTGTCCATGCAGCAAGATCATTTCCCTCAGATTTACTGTTTGATCTGGTTTTTAGACCTTTAGATTTACTGTTTGATCTGGTTTTAGACCTTTAGATTTACTGTTTGATCTGGTTTTAGACCTTTAGATTTACTGTTTGATCTGGTTTTAGACCTTTAGATTTACTGTTTGATCTGGTTTTAGACCTTTAGATTTACTGTTTGATCTGGTTTTAGACCTTTAGATTTACTGTTTGATCTGGTTTTAGACCTTTAGATTTACTGTTTGATCTGGTTTTAAACCTTTAGATTTACTGTTTGATCTGGTTTTAGACCTTTAGATTTACTGTTTGATCTGGTTTTAGACCTTTAGATTTACTGTTTGATCTGGTTTTAGACCTTTAGATTTACTGTTTGATCTGGTTTTAGACCTTTAGATTTACTGTTTGATCTGGTTTTAGACCTTTAGATTTACTGTTTGATCTGGTTTTAGACCTTTAGATTTACTGTTTGATCTGGTTTTAGACCTTTAGATTTACTGTTTGATCTGGTTTTAGACCTTTAGATTTACTGTGTGATCTGGTTTCAGACCTTTAGATTTACTGTTTGATCTGGTTTTAGACCTTTAGATTTACTGTTTGATCTGGTTTTAGACCTTTAGATTTACTGTTTGATCTGGTTTTAGACCTTTAGATTTACTGTTTGATCTGGTTTTAGACCTTTAGATTTACTGTTTGATCTGGTTTTAGACCTTTAGATTTACTGTTTGATCTGGTTTTAGACCTTTAGATTTACTGTTTGATCTGGTTTTAGACCTTTAGATTTACTGTTTGATCTGGTTTTAGACCTTTAGATTTACTGTTTGATCTGGTTTTAGACCTTTAGATTTACTGTTTGATCTGGTTTTAGACCTTTAGATTTACTGTTTGATCTGGTTTTAGACCTTTAGATTTACTGTTTGATCTGGTTTTAGACCTTTAGATTTACTGTTTGATCTGGTTTTAGACCTTTAGATTTACTGTTTGATCTGGTTTTAGACCTTTAGATTTACTGTTTGATCTGGTTTTTAGACCTTTTAAACAGTGTAGTCAAATAATAATTCCTACATGAAATTGCTTAATTTTGCAAAGTGACATCTAGTTTTATTATATTCTAGAGAAAAAGCACAAATCTCTCTGGCTGATATCAACATTAAACAATGCAGATAGTAAATAACTTCATGTAACTGTTGTTCTGAAGAACATCTAGCGTGTTTTTTTTTAACAAACTCTGTGTGTTTCAGGAGATCAACGGCATCACAGCAGCTCTGGCTGAAGAGTTGTTCCATAAAGGTTTGAATCCTTCACTTCACTCATTTCTACCTGACACTCTGAATCTACTGCTCTTTATTAATCTGGGACAGATTTATGCACATTAATTAACATCACCTGTTGTTAATGTGCATATTTTAACCAAATGTCTGGTTTTAATCCACAGGGAGTAGAAATCAATGAAACTGAGTCTTTGGTTGCACGATGACATGATGTGAAACAGCAGTTGGTTCACTTTAATACGTAGAACCCCAAAATATCTGAATACCAGTCATTTTGTGTCTTTTTTTTGTTCTTTTTGTGTCTTTTTTTTAGTAATTTTGGGTCATTTTGTGTCATTTTGTGTCTTTTTAAATCATTTTGTGTCTTTCTTAGTCATTTTGTGTATTTTTTGGTCATTTTGTGTCTTTTTTTGGTCATTTTGTGTCTTTTTTGGCCATTTTGTGTGTCTTTTTTGGTAATTGTGTGTCTTTTTTGGCAATTTTTGGTAATTTTGTGTCTTTTTTTGGTAATTTTGTGTCTTTTTAAATCATTTTGTGTCTTTTTTGGTCATTTTGTGTTTTTTTGGTCATTTTGTGTCTTTTTTTGGTAATTTTGTGTCTTTTTTTGGTAATTGTGTGTCTTTTTTGGCAATTTTTGGTCATTTTGTGTCTTTTTTGGGTCATTTTGTGTCTTTTTTTTGGGTAATTGTGTATCTTTTTTGGCAATTTTTGGTAATTTTGTGTCTTTTGTGTCTGATATCATTCCGCTGCATTTTTTCCCCTGGAGGCCGTAGCGGTCTCAATTTTAGGAGTATACTAAATATAATGATATGATATGAAACTAGAAGATCAAAGGAATGTATAGAGCCCAAGTTATGTTAGTTATGTTAGGATACCTTGTTGGGAAGTTGCAAAAAACGCTCCAAAGTTTGGCTATTTTGGTGATTTTCAATGCAGTCATGTCCCACAAGTCTTCTCTTTATGCTGACAACATGCAGTTTAAGGCAAAAACCACATAGTTTTTCTCATGTAGCACAAATGTTCTATTTCCTCTGACTGTATGTGAATATTTGTGCATCCTGAGGTCTCTAAACAGGCTGAATGACATAAACTGGGTCTCAGTGGAAAGCTGAGACTCTGGTGGATTCAACGAGTCCAGTTCTCTTCATGTGGGATGATGTTAGTCAGTCATATATTTCTTGATCATTTTACATCTGTTTTTGGTCATTTGGGGTGTTTTGGGGGGTATTTTGTGTTTTTTTTTGTCATTTAATGCATTTTTAATTCCTTTTTGTGCCATTTTATGTATTTTTTGGTCATTTTACGTCTGTTGTTGGTAATTTTTTGTCTTTTTTTGGACATTTTATGATTTTTTTGTGTCACTTTTGGTAATTTTAGGTCTTTTTTTGTCATTTTATGTCTTTATTTTGTCATTTTCGTTTATCTTTGCTAACTTTAGGTCTATTTTGGTAATTTAATATTTCTTTTTGGTGCTCATTTCAGGTCTTTGTGGTTATTATGTGGATGGGATGATGTTAGTCATCAGGAGGAGCCAGTTGATTGCACTGAGGGCATTTCTTGAGTCTGGAGTGTATAAAATGAGCTGCTGTGACCTCCTAGGATAATAATAATAATAATAAATTAGATATTTTTGACCAGAACAACTTGACACACAGTGCTGAGATTAATCTCAGATTAATCTTCAGGTTCTCATCTTTCAGATGATGTTCATCAATTCTATGAAGCATTTATTATTGACCTGCTATCTCCCCCTAAACACCCACTGATCATTACCACCAGAAGATCTTTGAATAATAAGAGTTTTAATAGTTAATGATCTGTTGCAGCTGAATCATGTGACTCTGCTCCTGCATCGACCCAGTTTCCTCAAAATAATCTTAACAAGTTTCATTTTTGAGCACAGTTGGTGTTTGTGAACCATGTGTTTGTTATTGTGCTGCAGGAGAGCAGCTGCTGCAGGCCGGCGAGGTGTTTTCTCTGCGTCCTCTGCAGCTTTACTCCGTCTCCCAGCAGCTCCGTCTGGCTAAACCAACCTGCTGTAACGGAGACGCCAAGACCGACCTGGGACACATCCTGGACTTCACCTGCAGGCTGAGATACCTCAAGGTCTCCTCACCTCACTGCACTCAGCTACATTACTCACTTTATGATCCTGTCCTGGTGGACGGTGGTGGTGAATGTTGTCTGGTTGTGTGTCTGTTGGTCAGATGTGTGGCAGCAGAGGTCCAGTAGGAACCAGTAACATCCAGGAGAGCTGTCTGCCCTTCGACCTGTCTGTCTTCAAGTCTCTGCTGCAGATAGAGGTAACTGTCTGTCTCTCCTGTCTGCACATGGAGCCATTTCTGCCTCATTCACATCACACACAAGCCTAATGTTTGATAATGCGATATTTTTATAATTTTTTAAAATAAAAATTATGACAAAAGACACAAGATATGACAAGACACAAATTATGACTAAAAAGACAAAATTATGTCAAAAAAGACACAAATTATTTTTAAAAAGACACAAAATTATGACAAAAGACACAAAATTATGTCAAAAAAGACACAAATTATGTCAAAAAAGACACAAATTATGTCAAAAAGACACAAAATTATGACAAAAGACACAAATTATGTCAAAAAAGACACAAATTTTGTCAAAAAAGACAAAATTATAACAAACAAGACACAAAATTATGACAAAAGACACAAATTATGTCAAAAAAGACAATTATGACAAAAGACACAAATTATGTCAAAAAAGACACAAATTATGACAAAAAAGACACAAAATTATGACAAAAGACACAAATTATGTCAAAAAAGACAATTATGACAAAAAAGACAGAATTATTTTAAAAAATACACAAATTATGACAAAAGACACAAAATATGACAAAAAAGACACAAATTATTTAAAAAAAGACACAAATTATGACAAAAAGACACAAAATTATGACAAAAGACACAAATTATGACAAAAGACACAAAATTATGACAAAAGACACAAATTATGTCAAAAAGACACAAATTATGACAAAAATGACAAAATTATGACAAAAAAGACAAAATTATGAAAAAAAGACACAAAATTATGACAAAATACACAAATTATGTCAAAAAAGACACAAAATGATGACAAAAGACACAAATTATGTCAAAAAAGACACAAAATTATGACAAAAGACACACATTTTGTCAAAAAAGACACAAATTACGACAAAAAAGACACAAATTATTGTATTTATTTATATCACACACAAGCCTAATGTTTGATAAAGCGATATTAAACACCAGGTGAAACCAGAGTTTGGTCCCAGGTTAGTGCCGGGTGGCACACATGTTGCAGAAAGATGTGAAGAAGAAAGCTGCTTGTCATTCCACAGAGCAGATGGTTAAATAAACATTAATGGAGCAATACAGCTAGTATGAATAGTTGCTCACACACAGATCTTCAGAACAAATTAACTAGGGGTGTGTTTCCTTTAGCCCTGCCTCCAAAAAGAAGATTTACTGTAATTTTGCTTTTAGTAACCTTTACAGCTTCTGTGACATCATGATTTTAACTATTGACTATTGACGTGTTCATACTGAGAATGTGATGTACCTCAAAATAAATTATCCACTGATTTACTCATGTCTCTTTCGCAATCTAAGTCTCTGGGAAAAAGTCAACTATGTGAAATTCCCTGCAAAAGCCTGGTGCTCTTCCTGTGTCCGGCTCCCTTTATACATCCAGGAAACAGCAGGGTGGAGCTGTAAACATAAACTGTTGGTGCTAAAGGTCACCTGCTGGTTACTCCAGGCTCTAACTGCATAGTAAAAACACTGACGGAGGAGATTGATTTATTTTAATATGATAAAACAATTTCCAGCCCAGCTGATTAGCAGCAATAAAATACCATGATGAGTCTGAAGTATTGATGCTCAGTTTATTAATAATATGTCATGTTGTTGTGAGTGTATTCCTATAAGAGTGCTAGAGGGAAGATTTTATTTGGACTTTTCAGACAGTCACTTTAAACCTGCCAGAATGACATCCACCCAAAGCCTCTTCCTGGATGAAGGACCTGATTCTGTTCCTTAAGTTGGAAAAGATAAAGTGTTGCATTATAGCAGGGGTCTCAAACTCAAATTACCTGGGGGCCGCTGGAGGCAGTATCAAAATGACCAAAAAAAGACAAAATTACCAAAAAACAGACACAAAATCACATAAAAAGACACAAAATTACAAAAAAAAAACACAAAATGACAGAAAAGACACAAAATTACTAAAAGAGACACAAAATTACAAAAAAGAGACACAAAATTACAAAAAAAGACACAAAATTACAAAAAAAGACACAAAATTACTAAAAAAGACACAAAATTACAAAAAAAGACACAAAAATACAAAAAAAGACACAAAATTACTAAAAAAGACACAAAATTACTAAAAAAAGACACAAAATTACTAAAAAAAGACACAAAATTACAAAAAAAGACAAAAAATTACTAGAAAAAGACACAAAATTACTAAAAAAAAGACACAAAATTACCAAAAAAGACACAAAATTACAAAAAAACCCACAAAATTACAAAAAAGACACAAAATTACTAAGACACAAAATTACCAAAAAGACACAAAATTACAAAAAAGGCACAAAATTACAAAAAACCCCCCCAAAAAATACAAAAAAAAGACACAAAATTACCAAAAAATGACACAAAAATACTAAAAAAAAGACACAAAATTACCAAAAAAAGACACAAAAATACAAAAAAAGACACAAAATTACTAAAAAAAGACACAAAATTACAAAAAAAGACACAAAATTACTAAAGACACAAAATTACCAAAAAAAAGAGACACAAAATTACTAAAAAAAAAAGAGACACAAAATTATCAAAAAAAGACACAAACATACTAAAAAAGACACAAAATTACCAAAAAATAAGAAGTGTTTAATTTTTATTTCTACTAATAAAAACATGTAAAAAACAAACAAACATAAAAACCTGCCAGAATGTAGCTAACATCTCCTGCCTGTGTGTCTGTGTTCAGATCAGCGAGTGCAGCTCTCAGCAGATTCGAGGTCTGTCGTCTCTGAGGTCGAGTCTGGCGACTCTGAGCATCCACCACTCCACCGACACCATGACGGTACGTAGTGAAGACTTCTCTGACTGTTCATCAGGTGTTGGTCTGTTGTGTGCTGATGGTTCTGTTATTTCTATATCGTCCTCCAGTCGGTCCTGGTCCCGGAGGCCAGCGAGTTCTCCCAGTGGGAGGCCGAGGGGGCGGAGTCAGGCTGCCCCGTCACCGCCGTCATCCCCGTGTGGAGGAACCTGACCACGCTGGACCTGAGCCACAACACCATCAGCTCCATCGACAGCTCAGTGGTGAGACGCACACAAACACCTCAACACAGTGTGAACGCCAAACCATAACCATGTTTAAAAGTCCGTACCAGTTGATTTTTTAATCCTGCAACAACCCAACAACTTCGTAGGAAAGTACTAATGGAGACAATTGAATTAATTTGATTTTGGTGATTTATTTAGGGCTGCAACTAACGATTATTTTCATTATCAATTAATCTGTTGATTATTTAAGCCATTCATCGATTAGTTGTTTGGTGAATAAAATGTATAAAAATCTCAATGAGTGTTCCCAAACCACAAGATTTTGTCCTCAAATCTCTTGTTTTGTCCACAAACCAAAGAGATATTCAGTTTATTGTCATAAAGGAACAAAGAAACCAGAAATATTCACGTTGAAGAAGCTGAAATCAGAGAATTTGGACTTATTGTCTTTAAAAAACTGCTCAAACCAATTATTGGATTATCAGAATAGTTGATGATTAATTTAATAATCGATTATTGTTCCATTAATTGAATAATTGTTGCAGCTCTAGATTTCATTTTATTTTTTGGTGAATTCTTGTTCGGTTAAGTTCCTCCCAATAAAACCTACTGAAATATTTTGGATAATTTTATAAACCAAGTCAGCTAAAACTCCCCCACAGTCTCAAATTATCTTCTGTAACATAAAAAAAGTTTGTAGAAATTACAGTAAAACTGTCAAATTGCATGAGAAATAGGGTGTAAAATTAAAAAATGCATATCACTGTAGTAGACACTTTTAATTACTGTAAGTCAAGAAATAGTACAAAACTTTTGAAAACACACAGTTTTACTGTAAAAATAAAACATTTTCATGTAAAATAAATGGAGAAATAACATATTCTCACAAGGACACAATTACCATAAAAATAAAGGGACTTTTCAATGTAAATTACAGTTTTTGCTGGTTTTTACATTTAAATTTACAGAAGAAAACTCATTTGTAAACTTATTTTTAAGGTGAAGTTCTGACAACCACAGCTGCCCGTGTCTTACCGTAAATTAAACAGATTTTTATTTACAGTGTACAAAGCATGATCAATTTCTTATTTAATATCTTGAGACTCAGATAATGGGGAAGTGTTGGTTCCTTATATCAGTTTCTGTGTTCTGACTCTGGAGTTTTTCTCTGTTGTAGAAACTGATTCCTAAAGTGGAGTTTCTGGATCTGAGCCACAACCAGCTGTCCACAGTGGAAAACCTCCAGGTATGTGACAGCATGATGAAGAATATCAGCTCCGTCAGGACAGTGTTGAAAAATATCAATGAGTGTTCCCAAACCACAAGATGACGTCCTCAAATCTCTTGTTTTGTCCACAAACCAAAGAGATATTCAGTTTATTGTGATAAAGGAACAAAGAAACCAGAAATATTCACGTTGAAGAAGCTGAAATCAGAGAATTTGGACTTGGAAAAAAAACTGCTCAAACCAATTATTGGATTATCAAAACAGTTGATGATTAATTTAAAAATCGATTATTGTTCCATTAATCGAATAATTGTTGCAGCTCTAGTATCATTGGAGCTCATCATGGATGATTAATTAATTAATAACTGTTGGTTGGATGGATGGTTGGTTGGTTGGTTGGTTGGTTGGTTGGTTGGATGGATGGATGGTTGGTTGGATGGTTGGTTGGATGGTTGGTTGGATGGATGGTTGGTTGGATGGATGGATGGATGGATGGTTGGATGGATGGTTGGTTGGTTGGATGGATGGATGGATGGATGGTTGGATGGATGGTTGGTTGGTTGGACGGTTGGATGGATGGTTGGTTGGATGGATGGTTGGTTGGATGGATGGTTGGTTGGATGGATGGATGGATGGATGGTTGGATGGATGGTTGGTTGGATGGATGGATGGATGGATGGATGGATGGTTGGATGGATGGTTGGTTGGTTGGACGGTTGGATGGATGGTTGGATGGATGGTTGGTTGGATGGATGGTTGGTTGGTTGGTTGGTTGGTTGGTTGGATGGATGGTTGGTTGGATGGATGGATGGATGGATGGTTGGTTGGATGGATGGTTGGTTGGATGGATGGTTGGTTGGATGGATGGTTGGTTGGATGGATGGTTGGTTGGTTGGATGGATGGATGGATGGATGGATGGTTGGATGGATGGTTGGTTGGATGGATGGATGGATGGATGGATGGTTGGATGGATGGTTGGTTGGTTGGACGGTTGGATGGATGGTTGGTTGGATGGATGGTTGGTTGGATGGATGGTTGGTTGGTTGGTTGGTTGGTTGGTTGGTTGGTTGGATGGATGGCTGGTTGGATGGATGGATGGATGGATGGTTGGTTGGATGGATGGTTGGTTGGATGGATGGATGGATGGATGGTTGGATGGATGGTTGGTTGGTTGGACGGTTGGATGGATGGTTGGTTGGATGGATGGTTGGTTGGATGGATGGTTGGTTGGATGGATGGTTGGTTGGATGGTTGGTTGGATGGATGGTTGGTTGGATGGATGGTTGGATGGTTGGACGGTTGGATGGATGGTTGGTTGGTTGGTTGGATGGTTGGTTAGTCTTTATTTTTACTGTCCTGTATTTTATTGTGAAGGACAGAAGTACGGTCCGGGTTAGTTGATAACGATGGTTGATAACGGTGATATTTATTTGGCTTACCCAAAAACATCCAATTTACCCTGAAAAACTCAGCAGCCCCCATTGTTTTATTGTTTTACAGCGAGGAGATCAAGTGTCCGATGTTGCATACAGTTAGCTCACGGCTAATTCACAGGTGTTAGCGTCCTTTAGCCGACTCTAATAAACCCGAGGATAACGTACACGGGTAAAATAATATTATACGGTTCCAAAGCTAAGAAGTTAGACTTTAGTTTCACACCATTTAATTAATTGGAAGCAGAACACGATCATTTATAATAGTAGTTAATGTGAAATTTTGATAGAATCTCAGCTGAACGGTGTCTGATTTGGGATACAGTTACACTAAATCCTCAAAGTGGAGATGGTGAAAAAAAAAAAAGTTTGACATTTCTGCTTGGTACATGACCAAAACATTTAATTGATTCTGAAAATAGTTTCCAAGACATTTTCTGTAGATGTTTGTCTGTAAGTTAACTGAAGTGTCCTGTTTCAGCACCTGTACAACCTGGTCCACGTGGATCTGTCCTATAACAGCCTGAAGCTCCTGGAAGCTGCTCACACCCGTCTGGGGAACATCAAAACCCTGAGCCTGGCTGGGAACCAGCTGGAGCAGCTGACCGGCCTCACCAAACTCTACTCGCTGGTCAACCTGGACCTCAGCCACAACCTGCTGGCTCAGGTAAGCATTGTTCACAGTGTTCAAAGGGAAATCTGTCTTTTTATATTTCATTGTAAGAGTCCAACAGATACATTTACCTGCATTAAATAAAAGAAAGTTAAATATGCTACAACCAAAAAAGGATGTAAGGAGGGAGTCAGTGGAGGTTTGAGCTGTTTGTGACTTGTGTTTGTTTGTTTGTTTGTTTTGTTTCCAGCTGGAGGAGATCAGGAACATCGGCTCTCTGCCCTGTCTGGAGAAGCTCAACCTGTCCACTAACCCCATGTGCATCATCCCCGACTACAGAACCAAAGTCCTGGCCCAGTTTGGAGACCGCGCAGCAGAGGTACGCCACCAAAACCACCAAAACCACCAAAACCACCAAAACCACCACACCCTTAACCCATTGACGCCTAAAACGCCTGTAAAACCTCTGGGCGATTTTAAAATCAGCCCCTAAAACCTGAAGTTTCTCTGTAAATCCAACAGAAGTGTCAACTCTTCTACTAAATAATAGATTTTTCAGCCTCTGTAGCAGATAGAAATGAAATTCAAAAAGTATTTGAGAGCTTATACAAATACTACAAAACGACGTATCCGCTTTCCAGGCTTCAATGGGTTAATACAACTATCACTGCTATTAGTACGACTAAAGCACCAAACATTTGTTCTTGCTGAACTGTTGCTCGTTTTGCTAATATTACTACAGCACAGATAACCCAGCCTCACCTCGGCCTGTCACTATAATCACTTTATCCACTTATTGTTCCATATATAAAAATGGACATGATCGCGTAGCCACGGCACAAATCATACGATTCTTTATCTTCTATTTTTTCTATATTGAAGAAGATATTTTTACCAGTGATTGAGACCATAGTGTTGTCCTAAAAAACATTTCTGAGCTCATAAATCAAGTGACAAGTTTTCAAATTTTGCATTGAAATGAATGGATAGATTTTTTTTCCAGTCAAAATTAGCGCCCCCTGCTGGAGTCTTTGGTAATATGCAGTTTAAGGCACTTCCTGGTTTGCCTCCCTGCTCAGAAACCGGAGGTTGCCGCCTGGTGTTGACCAAGGTTATTATAGTTAACGAAAACTAACGAAATAACGAAAACTAGAATTGAAAAAACATTTTCGTTAACTGAAATAAAAATAAAAACTAGAGTTTTTAAAAAAACGATAACTAACTGAAACTGTATTTTGTGGTTACAAAACTAACTAAAACTAACTAAAATTATAGTGAAAATGTCCTTAGTTTTTGTTTTTGTCAACTTTTTTCATTCATAATTCAGTGTTTCTATTTGAACATGCAACACATGGTGAATATGTTTACTGAGACTGGGATGTTTACACTAGAACCAAAATACAAAACACCCAGAACTGTAAGAGTTAATAACCTTATTGGGGCTGAGATGATAAACCAAAGGAAATAAAGGAAACATTCATTATGACCTCTTTGAATCTGGCACCAACACATAGCCCATTACAAAAAAACTAAAACTAACACTAAAACTAATAAAAACTAAACTAAAACTAGAAAGCTCACTCTAAAAACTAACTAAAACTAACTGAATTTGAAAACAAAAATTCACAACGAAATTAAAACTAAAACTAATGAAAAATCCAAAACTATTATAACCTTGGTGTTGACTCATGTTTTTTTTGTTTTTTTTAATTCCTTCAGGTTTGTCTGGACGGTGAAGTGACGACGGAGAAGGAACTGGACACGGTGGAAGTGTTGAAAGCCATTCAGAAAGCCAAAGAAGTCAAAGACAGGATGAGCAGCGGCGACAAGAAGGTACGTTCTGTTTTACTGGATCATCCAATCACATCAGATTAAATTAATATTCAGGTCAGTTGGATTGACGAACAGTTTTCACTCCAGAGATGAGTTAATATTTAGAAATGTTAAGAGTTAAAATGTTGTCTTCATGTGTATATCCAGTGTTATTAAATGGGTTCATTTTACTTATTGTTTACTTTTCTGTACACCACATAAGAGGATTTCACTCATTATTTTTCAGGGTTTTCAGAGAGAACCAGTATCTCATATTTGAGTTTGACCTTTGAACTCCCAGCAGGGATGCAGGTTACATCTTTCCTGCTCGTTTTCTACAATCGTAGCTTCTAAATGAATCAACTTTCTGTAGTGGTTTTATAATTCTAACCTGATTTTCAGACCAATCGGAGATCAACACCAGTAGATGTGACTAATAATGAAGTGAATAACTAACCGTTCTCTGGAGATTGTGCACATCAGCAGCAGAGTCGTGATGTAATACGAAGATAAAAACATGTGTGTGTGAGGTTGTAATCTGGTTTGGAAAAATTCAACCCAAAAAAAACTGAAACTGTGTGAGGTTTGTGAGCTGAATCTGTGTGTTTTTAGACAAAACCTGCAAAACTGAGTTAGAACCAGTAGTTGGGGATTTTCTCTTCTTGTGTACAACATATTTTTTGGACCATTTTTAAAAAAGCCTATATATATATATTATATATATATTTAACTTTTTTTGGGAAGAAAACATCAGAAATATTTGTGGCCCACGGTTTCCTCCTGCAGAAGATGCTGCAGGTTTTCTCTTTGTTGGTTATTTTTAAGATGTCCCAGATTGCCAGGTTTCTATTGAACCAGTCAATGTGTGTTCTTTTGAGAACAAAGGGAGTAAAACCCTGTTTACACAAATGTCAAACTGAGGAAGGTTTTGTTTGAAACACACCGTTTTACCTCTTGAACTTCACATGATTTGGTTTTATATTTCCATAAATATTTCCTAGTAAAACACACACAGATGTCTAAAAGTCAGTGTGTTTAACCCCTGAGTGTCTCTGCTGCTGGTGAGGATGATGATGATGATGATGATGATGATGAAGGTGTCTGTGCTGCTGGTAGCCGGTTGGTGAGGATGATGATGATGATGATGATGATGATGATGAAGGTGACTGTGCTGCTGGTAGCCTGGTGGTGATGATGATGATGATGAAGGTGTCTGCTGCTCTCTGAAGGCTTCCTCCTCTCTGTCCTCTCGTCAGATCAGTGAGGAGACCAGGCTGTCTGCTGCTGCACCTCCTCACCTCTCCTCCTCCTCCTCCTCCTCCTCTCCCCCCTCCTCTTCCTCCTTCTGCTCCTCTGCTGTTGTTGCTCCTCCTGCTGTCACCTCCTCCTCTTCCTCCTCCTCCTCTTCCTCTACCTCTTCCTCCTGTCGGGCCCAGCAGGCTGCCTGCCCCAGCCAAGGTAATCTGTCTGTCTGAGGCTGTTAATTATTATTATTATTATTATTATTATTTCTGCTCTTTGTCTGCTACGTGGCAGCAAAATTAACAGCAGCTGACGGCACTTAATGGAGCTGAAACTATAAATATATTGATTATTAATGAATCTTCAGCTGATGAAGCTAACCAGCTGCTGCTGCTGCTGATTTAGAGCCTTTAAACCACGTGGCTGTAGCTTTATGTTCCCTGTGCTAGACGCTTTGCTTTCTGCTCAGACTGAAAGGAAAACCGCTTTTTCACAGTTTATCATTTTAATAATTGTGATCAGATGCCTGTCGCTTTTTGTTTTATAACCAAAGTGTGAGTCTAGGGGTAAAGGGACTGTAACGCAACGCCGGTGTACTCAGGCAAATAAAGACATTTATTGATTAATAGCAAACGTTTACAAGAAGTTACAAAAAGAGGATCCTTCTTCAGGCTGATAACGTGATACAGCAGTGAGGCAGTGAACAAAGGGTGAACATGATAGTATTCCACAGCAATTCATTTTTAAATCTCAAGAATAGTAAACATTTTTTTGGAATTGAACTGTGAAAATAAATATTAAAACATCCTAGATAAATAAAACATAAATTAATAAACTATATGGGATTAGAACACTGACATAAATCGCAAACATCCGCTCGCATATTGTTTTTTTGAGCACTTTCAAATCACTCACAAGCTTTTTTATGTCAGTGTTCTAATCCCATAAAACTACAACCGAAAAAAATGATAAATAATATATAAACACCTGTTTCAGAGATTTTTTTGGCAGAAGTGCAGAGTAGTAAAGTGCATGGGTATGTACACATGAACAGAGTATATAAATATAAATATAAATATAGTGCAGGTATGAATCGAATATGCAGTAGGATAAATACAGTAAAGAATGTACAGTATAGCAGCAGTGCAGGTAGATGAATGGATGATAATAAATAGTCATAAATACAGTTACAGTCACAGAAGGTGGGTCACCTCTGTGTATTCTCCAGATTTAAAGATTAATTTCTGTGGAAAAGTATGAACTTATTCTGCTCTAATATGTTTATAAAACTAAAACAACATCAATACAACAATCATTTATCATGATAGTTTCTGGGAAAATATATCTTAATGTCCTAATAAACGTGTTATTATGGTGACAGGTCTGATTATCAGACTGCAACAGGCTATTAAAGCCACAGCAATACACCTGAAAATCCAATATTAATATAGTTTGTAGGGTTATTATAAACAAGAAATATCAGAACAGAAAAGGCAAAGAAAGCAGTTCCATAGTTTGTCCACCAGAGGGCGACGAGGAGTTTAGACTGAGAGATGGACGTCAGACAGCTGATGGAGAACTAACCACTAACTAATGTTCTCTAATGTTCTCTAACGTTCTCTAATGTTCTCTAACGTTCTCTAATGTTCTCTAATGTTCTCTAATGTTCTCTAATGTTCTCTAATGTTTGGCTGTGGAGGTTTATGACTTCCTGTTGGTTCTCACTAACTTCCTTCTGTGACAATAACATTTATTCTGGCTCATTACACGCTGCAAACTGTGAATGCACTAATCTAAACAGTAAAAAAAACAAATGCATGTCTGTTTTTTTAATGCCTGTCCAGTGAAACATGATTTAACTGTTATTTGGCTTTCATGTTTGTCTTTTATGAAATTCAGAAATGTGTTTCCAGCACAGAAAAACTCTTAAAGTCCAAGTTTTTTGTCTTAAGGTAACAAAAGCAGGTTTATTTGTGTTGCACTTTTCAACAACAGGACAAATTAAAGTGCTTCACACAAAACATTAAAAACATTTAAAAGAGACACATAAAATGACATTCAAACTACAGCTGCAACATTTATTCGATTAATCGAACAATAATTGATTATTAAATTAATCGTCAACTATTTTGATAATTGAATAATTGGTTTTTTTTTAAAGACAATAAGTCCAAATTCTCTGATTTCAGCTTCTTCAATGTGAATATTTCTGGTTTCTTTGTTCCTTCATGACAACAAACTGAAAATCTCTTTGGTTTGTGGACAAAACAAGAAATTTGAGGACGTCATCTTGTGGTTTGGAAACACTCATTGATATTTTTATACATTTTATTGACCAAACAACTAATCGATGAATCGTTTAGATAATCGACAGATCAATCCATAATGAAAATAATAATATATATATATAATAGTTGCAGCCCTAATTCAAATATAAAAACTTAAGACTAAAAACGAGTAGAAAAAAACCTTTAGGAAAAAATATAAAAGTACATTCAAATCTAAAATTTTAAAATTGAAAGCGAGCTGATAAAAATATATTTTTTAATATTAAATTCTCTACGTTCGTAGCTAAGCAGAAGATCAGAAATGTAGAAAAATATAAAAGGTCTTAAAAGGGCTTGTTTTGCCCAACAACAGTCCAAAACCCAAAGGTATTAAACTGATATTTAGACAAGAAAAAACATGAAATATTCACATTTTAAGAAGCTGAAGCATCACATCCTTGCAATTTAGTTCAAACTTGGCAAAGGCTTTAAATTATTCTGCACAAAAAGAGTCATATTTATATGCACAATGAGTCCAGTTCATCCAAACACAACACTGATTCCCCGGTGCTCTCTGTGGCTGAAAGCCAAACACACATTCAGCTTTTTCCACTTGATCCGCCTCATTATATGTGTGTTTTTTCAGCCCTTTTATTAGCTTCCTCTCAGATACTTGGTGCTTATAATCTGGCATCTGGTTGCTGTGTTTTTATAGAGTCCAACCCTCACACTCTGCACACTTTAGCTGACGGCTACACCCAGAAACATCCACAACAAACCCAATGAAAAGTAAAGAGAACATGCAGGCAGAGGCCAGAGTGTCTACAGATACACTACAGCCCTCTCCTCACTGAACATAGTGACCACAAAAAGACACAAATGGACCAAAAAAAGACATATAATGACAGAAAAAGACACAAATTGACCACAAGAAGACACAAATGGACCAAAAAAAGACACAAATTGATCAAAGAAAGACATAAATTGACAGAAAAAGACACAAATTGACCAGAAAAGACACAAATTGACCAAAAAAAGACGTAAAATGACCGAAAAAGACACAAATTGACCAAAAAAGACAAAAAGACACAAATTGACCACAAAAGACACAAATGGACCAAAAAAGACACAAATTGACCAAAAAAGACAAAAAGACACAAATTGACCACAAAAGACACAAATGGACCAAAAAAGGCAGAAAATGACCAAAAAAGCACAAAATGACAACAACAAAAAAATCACAAAATGACTAAAAAAAAGACACAAAAGGACAAAAAAGACACAAATTGACCAAAAAAGACAAAAAGACACAAATTGACCACAAAAGACACAAATGGACCAAAAAAGACACAAATGGACCAAAAAAGACAAAAAGACACAATGACCAAAAAAGACATAAAATGACCACAAAAAAGACACAAATTGACCAAAAAGATACTAAATGACAAGATTAAAGACTTTTACATCATATTCTAACGGCTACAGCCCCAACACACTTTCAGAGAGATTACTTTTAATGTGTTGAGGGAAATCCTTGTTGTGATGCAAAATGAGCGTATCAGTCCAAGAACAGCAGATATCAGAGTCTGATCAGTCTCAGCTGATCATGACATCATGACATCATCACATCATGACATCATGACATCATGACATCATCACATCATGACATCATGACATCATCACCATGTTTCCTGTTTCAGAAGTGACGAGCAGAGAAGAAGCTGCTGTTCCCCCCAGCGTTCTCCCTCCCGTGGACGCTGCACCTCCCCCCCCAAGCTTTAACACCAACACACACCTCCTGTCTGCTGACGCCAGCCAGGTGAGACACACACACACACACACACACACACACACACACCTGAAACACCAGGGGAGGAGAGGCGTAAAGCAGGAATTATGTGATCGAATAAATAAACTAATGATTTAAATCAGGAGAGTAACATTTCATCTTGATACAGAATTATATTGTATTTGCACGACAGTCTAATATAATAATCTAATAATAATCTTTTGTCTGGACTTTTGGCAGGATGCGGCGTAGTACTCGACACCACAACAACACGCGCCACTTGTAAAAGCCGGTGAAGCAGTTTTGGCAACTTAGCGACTTTGTTGCTATATTTAGCAACTTTTCAGACCCCCTTAGAGACTATTTTTCAAGAAAGCGACTGGCAACAAATCCAGCCACTTTTTCTGGTGTTATTGGAGACTTTTGGAGACTCGTTCTTACTTTTCTTAACGAGCCGCGGGGGCCAGAGGCTCTTCTTAATGAGCTGCGGGGGCCGGAGGCTCTTCTTAACGAGCTGCGGGGGCCGGAGGCTCTTCTTAACGAGCCGCAGGGCCGGAGGCTCATTGATAAGAGTAAGAACGAGTCGAAGCAGCACAGTCCTCCTGCAGCAGTCTCTCCCAGCTGCAGAGCCGGAGGGGATGTTACCCCCTTAGCGTCCAGTCTGCAAATTGCTAACAGGCTAACAGTTAGCTCTGTAGCAGTACAGTTAAAGAGTCCACAAAAACGATCTTGTCCATTTTTATATATCAAACGATAAGTTGATATATTGACTATGGTGACAGGCCTACGTATAAATATACTAATCATTTAGATCAGGAGAGTAACAGTTCATCTCTAAATAATGTGTCTTGATACAGAAATGTTGCTTCATGTGTTTGTTTTTTTGTTCTTTAGGTACAAAAAGCTGCTGTCAGTCTGTCTGAACACACAAACAAACTCTGTGGAGCTCCTACAAGCACATCTACTACTACTATAACTACTATAACTACTTCTACTACTACTACTACTACAAATACTGTCTGGTGAGTATCACATCACATCATTTACCATCAATTAAACTCTAAATAATCTCTGAATAAATGTCTGCGCTTTTATTTTAAATCCTTCTTTGATTGCTGAAAATCAGAAACATTAGAAATACAGTCATGGAAACAATGACTATACCACCTTTGTTTTCTTCAGTTTCTTGTTCATTTTAATGTCTGGTTCAACTAAAGGTTCATTTGTTTGGACAAATATAATGATAACAACAAAAATATCTGATAAGAGTTTAATTGAAGAGCTGATATCTAGACATTTAACATGGTTTTATTGGTCAGGATTTTGGTTATTATCAACATAATTTTGTGTCTTTTTTGTCATTTTTTAATCTAGTTTTTGTCATTTTGTGTCTTTTTTTTAGTATTTTTTGCATCTATTTTTGGTAATTTTGTGTCTATTTTTGGTCATTTTTGTATTTTTTTTGTAATTTTTACATCTATTTTTGGTCATTTTGTCTCTTTTTAGTATTTTTTACATCTATTTTTGGTCATTTTGTCTCTTTTTAGTAATTTTTACATTTAGTTTTGGTCATTTTGTGTCTTTTTTTAGTATATTTTACATCTATTGTTGGTCATTTTGTGTCTCTTTAGTCACAATTACATCTATTTTTTGTCATTTTTTATCATTTTCACAAGCTTTTTTTGTTGTTATCATTATATTTACACATTTAATAACATTTAATAAAGATCTCCTCCTTCCTCTTCTCCCTCCAGCGGTGTCTGCTCCTCTCCCTCCTCCAGACCGGCTGAGACCTCCTGCCTCTGCTGCTGCGCCTCCTGGTGTCCTCGTCTTCCTCCTCACCTCCTCTCCCTCTCCTCCTCCAACAAAGACTTCATTGCCCAGCTCTCCCAGCGGCTCGGCTCATCCTTCAAGGAGCAGCAGCAGCAGAAGGAGAAGGAAGAGGAGGAGGAGGAGGGAGAGAAGGGGGAGAAGGAGGAGAAGAGGTCTGAGTCCAGAGAGGTTCATGTGGAGAACACTGAGGTGGAGAGTTCTGGGTAATTTAATCCTCAACCTTCTCATTTTTAAGATCCTTAAAGATTTCTCTGCTCTAGTCGACATAAAGCCTTTTATTCCTCCAGTAACTTTTTATTTAATTTATTTTTTTATGTCGGCGCAAAGCCTTTTGACTTGAATCTGTGCAGCTAAAATGAGACATAAAACACATACAGGAGCATCTCAATAAATTAGAATATGATAGAAAAGTTTATTTATGTCAGTAATTCAATTAAAAAAAAAGTGAAATAACACATTATATAGATCCATTACACACAGAATGAAACATTTCATGTCTTCATTTTATTTAACTAATTATAATTTTATGGCTTACAAATGTTTCCTCTGAAAAGTATGTCCATCTATATGACTCAATACTTGGTTGACTTGAACTACTGGAAATGGACTTTTTATCATATTCTAATTTATTGAGATGCACCTGTAGATGCCTAGATAAACATGTGGAAAAGATTCAGTAGCTTCAACAGGGAACAATACATAACATTTTAAATGTAAAAACATTATAAAAGGAACTTTTTAACCGGTTTCTTGTCTGAATGTTGCCTGTAGGAAACATTGTCCCATTGAAAATGAATCAACAGTCTAAGTGTATGAAACTATCAGAAATGAAGGTTTTCTCACCTATCAGACCCCAAAAAACATGTAAAATTACCAAAAAAGATGCTAAATTACCAAAACAAAGACCAAGAAAGTGACAAAATGACCCCAAAAAACATGTAAAATTACCAAAAGAGATGCTAAATTAGGATTTTTTTTTCCAGAAGGAAAAGGGCCAGGAAATGACATTTGAGTGATTTTTTTTGTGGCCCAAAATGTCAAAGCTGTTTCCTTTGGAAAAGTCTGCAAAATAGGGTTTCAATATGGCCTCCTGGAGGTCATGTGACTAATTAAAAAAGAGGTAAGAGTATATGGAACCAATAGCAATGCTTTAAAGTATTGCATCACTCAAAAACATGCATTGTAGAAATCTGAAAAATGGGGGCAACACCGAACCATAGAGGGTTAAATTCAGACCGGCCTCTAAATCCCTGAATTGTTTTCTTTAAGGTCATATTGGTTTCTTTAATTATGAGATATTCTTTTTGGCTTCACACAGATTTTTTAGGATTTATTTCAGTTTCTGAGATGATATGTGTTTATGTATATTATCAAAATATTTTTAAATGTGTAAAAAAAAAAACTTACTAAAATGAGTCTTGATTCCTGTTTTTATTTTAATGCTCATATTTCCAGTCCGGGCTCCAGGGACGGATACTTTGAGATGGGTCTGGATGATTCTGTGGAGGAGTCGGTCTGCTCCTCCTCCACCTCCCTCCCTGCTCCTCCTCCTGCAGAGGAGCCTGGAGGCCAGCAGGAGGAGCTCTGTGAGGAGGAGGAGGAGGAGGAGGAGGAGCTGCAGGTCAGCAGGGTTCTGTGGTGCTACTGTCTCCAGGTGAAGGAGCAGGTGGAGCAGAAGGAGGCGTGTCTGGTGCTGACGGACCGACTGCTGGCTCTGATGTACCTGACAGACGGCTTCTCAGCCAATCAGAGCGCAGGTAACAACACACACAGTTACTATAGTAACTAGAGTTTTCATTAGTTTTAGTTTTAATTTCGTTGTGATTTTTTGTTTTCAAATCCAGTTGGTTTTAATGAGTTTTTAGAGAGAGTTTGCTGGTTTTAATTAGTTTTTATTTTTTGGAAAATACTTGGTTTTAGTTTAGTTTTTATCAGTTTTGTAATGGGGTATTTGTTGGGTGCCAGATTCAATAAGGTCACAAAAAATGTTTCCTGTTTGTCAATTTTTTATGGTAAATTTGTCACTTTTGTTCTTGTAAATTTGTCACTTTTTTCTCGTAAATTTGTGATTTTTTAAAATTAGTTTTAGTTTAGTTTTTATTAGTTGTAGTTTAGTTTTTATTAGTTTAGTTTTTATTAGTTTTAATGAGTTTATTAGTTGTAGTTTAGTTTTTATTAGTTGTAGTTTAGTTTTTATTAGTTTTAGTTTAGTTTTTATTAGTTTAGTTTAGTTTTTATTAGTTTTTATTAGTTGTAGTTTAGTTTTTATTAGTTTAGTTTAGTTTTTATTAGTTTTAATGAGTTTTTATTAGTTGTAGTTTAGTTTTTATTAGTTTTATTTTATTTTTTATTAGTTTTAGTTTAGTTTTTATTAGTTTTAGTTTAGTTTTTATTAGTTTTAGTTTAGTTTTTATTAGTTTTAGTTTAGTTTTTATTAGTTTAGTTTTTATTAGTTGTAGTTTAGTTTTTATTAGTTGTAGTTGTTTTGTAATGGGGTATTTGTTGGGTGCAGATTCAATAAGGTCACAATAAATGTTTCCTTTATTTCCTTTGTCTGATCCATCTCAGCCCCAATAAGTTTATTAAGTCATAAAACCAGATAGATGAAATAGATTTCATATCAACCAAAAAGGTTTACGGATGGAAAAAGTTGACAAAGACCAAAACGAAGGACATTTTCACTATAATTTAGTTAGTTTTAGTTAGTTTGGAACCACAAAATACAGTTTCAGTTAGTTATCGTTTATTAAAAACTTGTTTTTATTTTTATTTCAGTTAACGAAAATGTTTTTCCATTCTAGTTTTGGTTACTTTGTTAACTATAATATTGATGAGAATGTGTTTTGTGTCTCCAGAGGAGGAGCAGAGTGTCTCCGTGGAGGAGGTGCTCTCCAGCCTGCAGCTCCACCTCCTGCTGCCGTACTCTGACCTCCTGCTCTCCTCCCGAGCCGAGCTCCCTGACTCCTGCCTGGGCTTCGGCCTGGCTTCGACCCGCTGGTACGTCTTCTCTGAGGCCGAGGAGCTCCGGAGGACCAGGAGCCGGCTGGCGGCGCTGATCCAGGTCAGAGAGCTTTAGAGTCCCTCAGCTTAAAGGAAGCTGCTCTTTCTTTACAGCAGATGCTGGTTCAGTTCTCATCTCATTAGTAAACTGGTTCCCAACCTGGGCGTCCCGGTCCCGGTGCCGTAGTATAACTCCTTGTTTTGTCAAAACTAAAATACGAACAAACGAAACAGTTCCCTCTTTTCCTTTTTTCGTTTTAAACCAAAAACGGAAAATCGGATTTTGCTCTCAGCATCAAAAAATGAAAAAAACAAAATTAAACAACAGCCATAATTTGGTTTTTGTTTTTATATATATATATATATATATATATATTTATATATATAAATAAATAAATGTATGTCCGACTGCTTAGGAACGGAGTTGGAAATACATGGCCAAAATCATCTAGTGATATTCTCAAGAGCTTAAATGATTCTTTGACCCAGAAAATGTAGATTTTGACACCCAGATTGACCTTCTGAGCGGCTTGGAAGATTTATTGGTTCTCATCGATTTTATATGCCATCTCTGATCCACAATCTTGATGAAGTGGCTCCCATCAAAAATGTAAACTTATGGCGATAGAGAGCATGTGGAAAAAATTTGTTTCTTTAGTCCGACGTGTCCCCTTTAATTAGCTCCGCCTCCTGACTAGAAGGAGTAACGGTCATGTTAAATTGCAGATTTAAAAGATTAAAAGTGGCAAATTTTTGTGAAAAAAGTTGCAGATTTAAAAGATTAAAAGTGGCAAATTTGTGTGAAAAAAGTTGCAGATTTACGAGATTAAAAGTGGCAAATTTGTGTGAAAAAAGTTGCAGATTTAAAAGATTAAAAGTGGCAAATCTGTGGGGAAAAAGTTGCAGATTTACAAGATTAAAAGTGGCAAATTTGTGTGAAAAAAGTTGCAGATTTAAGAGATTTAAAGTGGCAAATCTGCATGAAAAAAGTTGCAGATTTACAAAATTATGGTGAAGGAGAGCATGTGGAAAAAATGTGTAGCTTTTGTCCTCCGTGTCCCGTTTATTTATCTCCGCCTCCTGACTAGAAGGAGTAACGGTTTGTATAAGATGCATAAACACCAAAGGACACAGTTATCATGTGTGAAACATGAATCCGGCTGCTGTCTTTTATTATTTCAGCACCTGATAAACAAACTTTGTTTCCTTCTTGATGTATTTTTCCAGGATGTGAAGCGTCAGAGAGACCCGGAGCCCCCCGAGCCTCCTCAGCTCTTCCCCCGCTGCCTCATCAACTCCTGGGAGCAGGAGGAGAGTCAGGGAGCCCAGGGAGGTTATCCTGCCTTCCTCCTGCCCTCCTCCTCCTCCTCCTCCTCCTCCTCCCCGGAGACCCACCCCCTCCTGTCAGACATCATCTCAGAGACGGAGGACCCCCGCCTCCCCTCCCTCCTCTTCCTCACCCACCGACACCTCTGGGTGCTGCACATGGACTTTAAGGAGCTGGCGGAGAGAGAGAGGAGGAGGAGCACTGACCTTCATCACTCCTCCTCATCCTCCTCCTCCTCCTCCTCCTGCTCCTGGTGCAGGCTGGTCCGTGTGCCCCTGGGCTCCGTGGTGCTCCACCCCAGAGAGAGAGCTCCTCCTGTCGGGGAGAGAACCAGCAGCACCTCCTGCCCCGAGCCACAACACCTCCTCAGGTACAGGCTGATTCATGGAGGTGTTAACTGTCCGCCTATGATAATTATAATAATAATAATAATAATAATAATAATAATAATAATAATAATAATAATAATAATAATAATATAAAATTATTGTTCCGCGCTGCAACAATAAGTGTGTGTGAACATGGTGTTGTGTCCAGGAGGAGCCACTGTGTGGAGCTGCTGCTGGGAGGCCAGAGGCTGCTGCTCTTCTTCCCTCTGGCCCACAACAGGAGCTCCTTCCTGGGGGAGCTGAGGCAGCGCAGAGCCTCTCTGGAGGGGCTCAAGATGGTGGCCCTGCCCCAGGGGCAGCACACTCCAGGTGATCAACACCACAAAACACCAGATAACACCACAAAACACCACATAACACCACAAAACACCACATAACACCAGATACCACCACAAAACACCACAAAACACCACAAAACACCAGATAACACCAGATAACACCAGATAACACCACAAAACACCACATAACACCAGGTACCACCACATAACACCAGATACCACCACATAACACCAGATAACACCACAAAACACCACATAACACCACAAAACACCACATAACACCAGATAACACCAGATAACACCACAAAACACCACATAACACCAGGTACCACCACATAACACCACAAAACACCACATAACACCAGATAACACCACATAACACCACATACCACCAGATAACACCAGATAACACCACAAAACACCACATAACAACACATAACACCACATACCACCACGTAACACCACATAACACCACGTACCACCACATAACACCACATAACACCACATAACACCAGATAACACCACATAACACCACATACCACCACGTAACACCACATAACACCACGTACCACCACATAACACCAGATAACACCACATAACACCACATACCACCAGATAACACCAGATAACACCACAAAACACCACATAACAACACATAACACCACATACCACCACGTAACACCACATAACACCACGTACCACCACATAACACCACATAACACCACATAACACCAGATAACACCACATAACACCACATAACACCAGATACCACCAGATACCACCAGATACCACCAGATACCACCACATAACACCAGATAACACCACATAACACCACATAACACCACATAAC